>NC_064857.1:66671763-66966763 GCF_024139225.1 Suncus etruscus | reverse complement strand
GCCCAAGGAATATACTACCAGGAGAACCAGCTATGCAGCTACCTTGTTTTTAAATTAAGATTCAGAATGAACAACTCTACAATCTGAACTGAATGACAAAATAATGCCGCTTCAAGTTAATAATGTAATGAAGAAAAGACAAAGAGCCATGCTGGAAAGAGGATTCAATGCAACAGGAAAAGAAACTAAACAGATGTGGCAAAGAACAAAATAAGAACTCAGTGGAAAAATTCGGTGGCAAGGCCACACAAATAGAGAGAATGAGTGAACTGGAAAATAGATGTGAGGCGAGCAACCGAAACATAAGCCAACACTTGCGAAGGAAAATGGAAAAGTCAACAAAAGATCTCATGTGGATCTCACTAGACTGGGAGAAGTGGCTGCTTATATCAGTCACAGACACACACACACACACACACACACACACACACACACACACTCTCACACACAAACACATGTGTATGGTGAACAGATAAAGGGATCATAGTAGGAAGATGAGAAGCTGAGCACAGAGGTATGAGCAGTACTAGAAAGAGAGGACCACAGGGTGCTGAGTCCTAAAGATGGGCAAGTTAGCTGCCAATCAGCAGATGCTCCAAGATCCCAGGAATGAACAACACAGGTGCTGCTGGTTCTCAGACAGGGTTGTGGGGGTGTCAAGAGAAGCAGCAGCAAAGGGTGAAAAACAAAATGAAAACCATGTGAGAATCAGCCTGGTTCCACACCGCTCATTCCCTTCTAGTAGGGAAGTTGGATCTCTTAGGCAGGAGCTGCCATATAACATGGCAGAAGAGGCACAACAGGGTTTTCTACCCCCAGACTAGCCAAATACCATCAGCCTTCAGCTCTCAGCTGGCAGAAATGCATCTACTGGGTGAGTCTAGAAACATGTTCTCCCCACCACTAGCACTCCCACCCCAATTCCTTCCAGGATTGACCCTGAGTTCCCCACCAAATGGCTGCATCACTTTACTCTACTGGAAAGCTCAAAGTCAACTCTCCCTTCACAACTTCAGAGGCTCCAAAGGGATTGTCCATTCTTCAAGCTTCCTAGACATGCCAGGAAAATCTCTTACCCCATGATAGACAAAGTCAAAACAAAGGAGCAGACAAAAGGTGCCATGGAGGAAACAAGGGGTCATGAAATACAAAAATAAAAAAATTTGCAATCTGTTCCAGATACCAAAGAAAGAATCACATGCATGAAAACAGAGAATGCTCTAAAAACAAACAACCCCCAACAAAAACCCTCAACTATTTCTAGATGCAGAGACATTGAAAACAAGAACAGAAATGAAAAAGTTATTGATTGTAAAGGGGAGGTGAAGAAAGGGTTTAAGAAAAGAGTAAAAGGGCCCGGAGAGATAGCACAGTGGTGTTTGCCTTGCAAACAGCCGATCCAGGACCTAAGGTGGTTGGTTCTTATCCCGGTGTCCCATATGGTCCCTCGTGCCTGCCAGGAGATATTTCTGAGCAGAGCAGACAGTCAGGAGTAACCCCTGAGCACCGCCAGGTGTGGCCCAAAAACAAAACAAAACAAAACAAAAAAAAGAGTAAAAGATAGAGAGATAAAAACAATGAAGGAGAATGCAAGAAAGGACTTATGGTCAGCCCAACCCTGAATGAACAGAAATTCTAGAAAGAAAGACTGGCTCCAATAAGAGAACCAATGACTTAAGAAGCTAAGACAGATCAGTAAGTGCTTAGAACAGTATGAAATCAGACACACATAAAGGAGAAAAACCATGAGATTCCCAATACTGAAGGGCAAGATTCTAGGGGCCCTACTGGGTAAGAAACAGGTCAGATACAAAAAACTTGGAGTGCCAGGATTCTGCTTTACAACAGCAACACTGGGGCTCAGCATATCTTCATGCTTTGTTTGTTTGGGGGCCACACCCGGTGATGCTGGGGGCTTCTCATGGATCTGTACTCAAGAATTATTCTGGGAGGAGCTCAGGGGACCATAAAGGATGCTAGGGATCAAACCCAGGTCCGTTGCATTGCGAGGCAAATGTCCTCCCTGCTGTGCTATTGGCCCTGTCACATCTTATACTTTGTTACTGAGAGCTCTCCTCTTTCCTTTTTCATTTTATTTTGGGGTCACACATTGTGGTGCTCAAGACCTACTCCCTGCTTAGTCTCAGAAGTCATGCCTGAAAATGCTCTGGGGATCATTCAGTATTGGGGATGAAATCCAGGCCTCCCACATGCCAAGTCCTGAACTCTTTCTTCGGCCCTAGACTAGAGGTCTTTATGCTAGACAGACAAACCAGTAAGAGAGAATACTGAATAAAGACCTTTTTATTTATCCAAAGTTGTGACTGATTCTCTTGTGTGGCCTCTTGGCCAGGTCACGGCAGGCAAGGAACCACAAAATTGCATGAGTGAGGGAAGGGAGGCCCTTAGGAGCACCCAAATAACCCAGCAAAGAAGGACTGGTGAGAGGGAAACATGACGTACACGCCAGGCCACAGCCCTCCCACAAGAGACCCTAGCTCCAAATAAGGCACATAAGAGGGGTTTTTGAGTGCCAATCACTGCTGGTGAATATTCATTCCTCTTCCCAGGAAAAGCATTGTCCAAGAAAGTGAACCCAATTCACGAAGCAAAGGAAATTTCCAGAATAACAAGAAAGAGAAATCCTGACATGACAGCTGTGTTGTTCACCTGAGAAAAGTCTAGATAGATATTTTAAAAAATGGTAAACAAGGAGATGTACTGACTGCTGCTGTGCTGTGCCTGATGGGGAATTGCCATGTGAGATGAAGAAGGCAAAGGGGAAACTTATAACATGGATGAATAACATCCAGGAGTACAGGAAGGAGAACAGTGAGTGTGTTACTGGCAACGACATCTCCATCAGCCACACTGTGAAAACACCAGAAGACTTCACCAAAACTTTCAGGAGATTCCGATCTAGAGGGAGCACCCATGGGTACATTTAGAGGAAAATGAAATCTAAAGGCATCACCAATGAGATTCAGAAAACCGAAGGTTGCTGTCCACACCTTTTCCTGAAGTCTGAAGATGGATTATTGCTTGAAGACAGCTGAAATAGAGAACGTGATATTCTCTGGGGAGACTAGGGAAAGGAGGGAAGGAAAAAGGTTTTTCCTGCAGAAGTGAAGCAAATAACATGCATACACAAGGAAGTTCGTGCCTGCAAATTTTTTAGAGCTACCCAACTGAAAAGAACCCAGATACTCGCCAAACACCCTGGCCAGCCGGAGAGAGACTATATGGGTACGCATTACTCAGACCCTCCCATTATGGGTTATTTAGATGTTATTTTAATGAGTTCAATTTGGATGTACTACAGGGATGGAGGTCTTTAGTGTCCTGTTAAAGAGAGAAAGTTGTAAGTTAACGCACAGGGTGTGATGGGATTTTCTTTTGCAAACAACAACAATACACAATTATTTAATTCATTGGAACATATGTGTGCGAGTGCTGTATGAGCTTGGAGATGCAGAAGGGAGGATGCACACCAGATGTTGCTGACCTCTTTCACCATACAGGACTGGGTATCGTGAGAGCAGGGAAAACATCACTCCCAGAAATCCAAGGGCACAAGACTGAGAATTTTTAGAATCAATGAATATGAAGACTCCTTAGGATCCCAAAGCACAGGGAATCCCAATCAGGCTGTGGGTGAAAGTACAGACTAGAACAGAAGGAAAAACAACAAATACACAAACAAACAAAACAGATTTTAAGCCTCGAGCAAGAAAACCAAGTATGTCTGTTGGAGGAGTCCCATGCTGCAAGACACTGAAATATTTCCCAAGGCTGAGGACAATGTCCATGCAGAATCACACATGAGAAGAAGTGCTTACTTCAAAACAGAGGTGAAGGACAAATATTTTCAATCAATACAGAGAAATCACTATCTACTACCTTTCTCAAAGAGCGATTCTATAATATGCTCTTTCACATTTTCCAAAGAAAAACAGAAAGAACAGAGTGAGATGCAAAATGAATTTAAGTCTAAGGAACACTCACTCTGGGCCTGAATGTGCAGCCGAAGCCATTGGGTAATCTACACACACCATCTTCAAAATGGCTCCATTCTTGTCTCTGACTTACTAAATATGAAGTCTCCACTGTCCCTATTTCACAGAAGAGGATAAGGTGAGGCACAGAGAAGGTGATAAGGTGGATAAGGAGAGGCACAGAGAAGGTGAGTAAAGTCAGCAAGGAAACATGAGTCTTCTAACAAGACAGCGAGGAGAGCTGTACATTGGGCTGAAAGCTCGAGTTGCAAGCAGAAAGCCCAGGATCTATCCCTGGCACTGTGTTATTCCCCAAGCACCATCAGGAATGACCCTCCAAGCACCATGAGGTATGACTCAAAAACAAAAACAAAACAAAACAAAAACCAGAATAAGAGGGACAGAGAGAGATAGCACAGCAGATTGGATGTTTGCCTTGTATATGACCAACCTGGGTTCAATCCCCAGCATCCCTCCATCCCTTAGACTGCCAGGAGTAATTTCTGAGCTCAGAGCAGGGGGCAACCCTTAGTGCCACCTCTGGTGTTCTGGTTTTGTTCTGGAGCCATACCCAACGGAGCTCAGAGCTGACTTCTGGGTCTGCACTCAGGGATCACATTTAGCAGTACTCGAGGGACCATTTGGGGTGCCAGGAGTCAAACTAAGGTGGAGCGAGTGCAAGAAGGCACATCACCCCGTGTCTTCTCTACTTCACACTTGTTTGAATTAAACAAATAAACAAATGAGGGGATGAATCTAAATGAAAAGACTACAACCAACAGCATTGACACAGGTATTGGCTTTGTGATCTGGAGATAGTTATTAGTAATTCTTCTGTCTATCTAACTATACAGTCTCAAGTAGACATAGCCAACATTCATTTGATTGTATGAAGTTAACAAATTCAAAATTGTTTATTTAGAAGAGGAACCTGGGGAACAGTTTGGGGTCTCCACATTACAGGGAGAGCAGTCTGATGAGTCTGATTTCTCTGCACGAAATAATCCACTGCCAGCTCCTCTTCAGCACTGTCAGGCTAGCCCTGACCATCCCTGTACTTTTGGGTCAATGAAGGGCTATACAGCCAGGCCCTACCATGGCATGTCAGTCCAGTTGGCCAAGTATAACCAGAAACAGCCCTTGGGTCCCCTGACACTGCCCCACTCCCTCCACACAGAATATTTATTCATAATAAACATTGATGCTATATGAACTCAATAGACCAAACCAAAAAAGTTGGGGGAAATGTATTTTTTATTACGAAAAAAAAAACACTTCATCTAATGGACCTGGAAATAGAACTCTCCACTCAATAAACAGAGAATACACATGAAATGTTTATGAAAATGGACCAAATTCTAGGCCACAAAGAAAAGTTACTGTTCATTTCAAAGAAATGTTATCATAAAAACCAGGTTCTTCAACCAAAATACAGTACAGTTGAGATCAATAACAAAACCACAGGCCCATAACCCCACTACATCTTGAAATTTCGAAAACATACTGCTAAATTTTTAATTGGAAATCAAAATGAAAGCAACAAGACCATTAGAGCTAAATGATAATTAAAGCCTCAGATTTGAGCAGAAGAAATCTTTAGCATTAAATGCAGTACCAGAACAAAAGAACTTTTCAATTAAGAAGATAAGTAGAAGTGAATTAAATTCAAAGACAGTAGAAGAAAATTCTATTTTTTTCACAGATGGTAAAAATTTAGTAGAATGGCAATAATAAAGGCAGTACTAAATTAACAAAACAGAAAATCAAAACAATAGAGCATAGGAACAAAAGAAGGAATGAATGAGTCTTTTGAAAAGACAAAATAAATTGGGCAAATATTCATGACTTCCAAGACCAAAGAAAGGCAGGACAAATAAACACTACGCTTTGAGCAGGGAACCCACCTATAAATACAGAAACATTTTTGTTGGTTGGTTTGTTTAGTTTTTGAACCACACCCAGCATTGCGCAGGGCTTTCTCCTAGTTCTATGTTTAGGGATCACTCCTGGTGGATATTGGGGATCGAATCCAGGTTGGCTGCAGGCAAGGTAAATATTCCTACCTGATATTATCACTTCATCTCCGAGTTCTTTTAAAAAGTTTGAGGAGTCTAGCCTCTAAAGCAGTAACAATAGAAACCAATAAAAATGAAATTCTCCTAGAAAAAATGTTACCCAAGTTGACATACAAAAATAGGAAAGAATGTCTTTTTATAAATCCAATCTACAGCTGACAATTTCAAGTACTGTTTTAAAACAGGGCAAAAGTCTCCATTTAATATACAAATGCATTTTCTGTTGTAATTATGACTGAAATCCAACTACAAACATGCTTGTAATCATGGTGCTTAAAGATTTTATTTAAAAAATAAAATACAAATGCAAAAATTCTAAGCATTAGCAAGTATATCTTTTGTAAAAATCATCCCACATGCTGTATTTCCAACCCCAGGTGAGTGGGTCTGAAGCAAAGTTGCTGCACAAAATAATCCAAACCAGGCTATTGGTGAAACACATGTAGTCATTCAATCTTCTATCTCAAATCAAGAGGGAGCTGCCTACTAGAATGTTTTTATTAAGTTCAGAGACCACCCCTGCATGGGGAAGTAAGGACAGAGTAAGGATAGATAGCTCAGGCTATTCTGAGCCAGTTTTGCCCAGGTTTACATGTAAAATAATTTCTCTTTTGGGGTAAAACCAAGTTGTAAACAAACAGATACAAAGGAATCAGAGATGATCTTTGTTTTGGGTTAAATAAGGTATAATCTAATAATCTATCAGAGTAGGATATAAATAAATGATAGTTGTTTTCTGTGTTATTATTATTATTTTTGGGGGGGTCACACCCAGCTGCGCTCAGGGGTTACTCCTGGCTCTATGCTCAGAAATCACTCCTGGCAGGCTGGGGGGACCATATGGGATGCCGGGATTCGAACCACCGACCTTCTGCATGCAAGACAAAAGCCTTAACTCCATGCTATCTTTCTGGCCCCCTGTGTAATTATTTTTATTGAGGATAATTTCCTTATAATGTGATATATATCAAGTAACATATGTAGGTGGTTATCATATATATCATATCGATAAGTATTTATCATGTAAGGTCGTGATGTGTTTATATCTGTGTATGTCATTATGATGACCTTCTTGGTCATCAAGAGCTAGAAAACTAGCATTTAGAATTCTTGGATGTAATCTGCTATGTCAAGAGAGCAAGAAGGAAAAAATATATATAATGTCAACAATTTAAATAAAATTGAAGTCATCTATAAATTGAACATAAAATGAAATACCTTGACAATTACCTTATCAGAGAGATAATTCAAGGATTAAGGCATGAGCCTTGCACAAGTCCCAAGGAGTTTCGATCCTCAATACCTCAACACCTCATGGTCCCCATGAGCACCAATGGGTGCAGCACTGCTCGTTCTAGAACTGAACAGTGGGGAAGCTTGGGTAATCCTCACCACCAGAGCCCGAGCACCAGTGTCCTTAGCACCTCAAATCAAACATTCAGCCTGGTGTGGTTCAGAAATCATTGGGATGAGCCCAGGGCTTCCTGAGCATCACCTAAGTGTTATTCCCAACTCTCTCTCCTCCCTCCGCAAAAGATCCATCAAAAATAAGTCAACCCACCAATCAATAAACGAAGGAGGTTTCTACTCAGTTGAGGTTTCCTTTTAAAAGGCTACAATAAACTTTAGGGACATTGTGACTTTCCAAATCAAGAATTGGACACATTTTTGATCTTTTCACTGCAAGCCCTTCATCCTGGGTTAGCTGACTAGCCTACATAATAAAACATGAAAAAGTAGTTAAATGAAAGAAATCTTAGAGATGAAGAGACAAAAGCAGCAGCATTAGCACATTTAAGGCTGATAATACAGAGAATTCATGAGTAACTACAAATATCCGAAGTCATAGAGGCATTTGGCAAGGATGCTGGAAATTAGATAAATATTCTAATAGCCTGGCATCCTTATCAGTCAAGTGAACATAAAAAAAAAAATTTTTTTTGCTTTTTGGGACACACTCCCCTATGATGCTTAGGGGTTACTCTTGGCTATATATGCTCAGAAATCACTCCTGGTTTGGGGACCTTATGGGATACCAGGAATCGAACCAAGGTCTGTCCTGGATGGGTCATGTGCAAGGCAAACGCTCTACCACTGTGCTATTGCTCCGGCCTGAAACATAAAAATTTTAAAAAGAGTAACAGTATCAACTATGACTGGCCTCAAATAATTCTAAAGACTAAAGTATAGGAAAGCAGGTTTTAAGACTTCATTGGAAGACTTAAAAAAGTTCTACTGGGCCCAGAGAGATAGCACAGTGGCATTTGCCTTGCAAGCAGCCGATCCAGGACCAAAGGTGGTTGGTTCGAATCCCGGTGTCCCATATGGTCCCCCGAGCCTGCCAGGAGTTATTTCTGAGCAGACAGCCAGGAGTAACCCCTGAGCACTGCTGGGTGTGGCCAAAAAAAAAAAAAAAAAAAAAGTTCTACTGTGCTTAAAGTTTAGATGAGAATTGTCACCATCATCAGCAATGCCCTCTAAGTTAATATATAAATTGAACATAACTCTTATTAAAATATCAAAATGGATTTTCATAAACCTTTTGGACTTTTTCAGTTGGTTTTTTCATAAATATATAAGAATTAATGTAAAAAACTAATTTTGACAAAGCATAAAAGAGACTTATCCTGCCAGATATCAAGACTTTTTTTTTTAGGAATAATGGTGATTTTTATCTTGCTTTGCTTTTTTTTGAGATATCAAGACTTTTATTAAAGCTTTATCATTACTATACTACGAGATTGATATGAATCAAGATAATCAGATCAATACAGTAGTACGGTCCCTCCAGGTACAGCATATTCTAGAATGACAAAAGACACATTCTAGAACTGTGGGAAGTAACTGAACCATATAATAAATGGTGCTGAAACCACCAGTTAGCCATGTGGAAAAAAGTATGTCTCTAACTCCCACACTATAACCAAAAGTGAATGCCAAGAGAAGCACAGTAACTTTTTAGATGTTTAGAAATAAAAGACACTATTTTCATAATCTCGGGCTGGGAAATGACATAAAAGCACAAACCATAGGACACACACACACACACAAAAAAAAACCTTACAATGTCTCGTGTGACAAATGGCAATTAAAAGAAAAACAGAGAAACCTCAAGAAATGGGCTAAGATTTAGAAGAAAAGGGGGAAAATATCCAGGACATATAGTGAACCCTTAGAAATTTACGAGGAAAAACCAAACAACCCACTTCAAAAAAAAATGAGCAAAGTCTATAAACTGGCAATACACAGAAAAAGAAACCCAAGATGATCAACAAGCATGAGAAGAAGGAAAAGTAGAACTTCACCAGCAATCAGATGAATAGTCAGCAGGGCCAGAATGAGGCGACTTTTCAAGTTTCAGGTTAGCAAAATGGCATCATCGGACATGCCCAGTGAACTCCAGTTGCCCAACACACTGTTCCTGAAAGTGTGAACTGCGAATATTCTGGCAATACCTCCTGAAGTGGATGAAGTTTGTCCCATAGGACTCAGAAATTCCACATCTGTGCTTCCACCTTTGAGAAGTGTGTGGACCTGTGCCCAAGGAAGTTTACAACAGCACTGATTGGAACATGAAGGCCTGGAACCTTTCAGACTCCCACAATGTCAGGGCTGGATCTAGAAGGATCTGTCCTCAGGAAGGGATTGATGCAGTGTGAGCAAAGTTGCTCAGTAGCATCTCATTAGTATCCCTAACAAATGCTCCTGGAGTCACATCCTGCTTCTCACAACAGACCAAACTGGGAAGTAAATACCATTCTGAGCTATTCAACAATATGCCTGAGTCTCTGTAATACTGCAAATGGAATGGAATGGGAAAGGGGAAGGGGAAAGGGTAGGGGAAGGGGAAAGGAAGGGGAGGGAAAAGATGGGAAGGTAAAGTAAGGGAACAGAAGGAATGGGGAAAAGAAAGGAATGAGGAAATGAAAGGGAAAGGAAGGAAAGGGAAAGGGAAGGGAAAGGGAAGGGGAGGGGAAAAAGGAAAGGGAAGGGAAAGGGAAGGGAAAGGGAAGGAAAAAGGAAGGGAAGTGGAAGGGAAAGGTGAAGGGGGAGGGGAAAAGGAAAGGAAAAGGAAGGAAAAAGAAGGGGCAAGGAAGGAGAAAGGGAGGGAAAGGGATGGGGTAGAAAAGGGGAAGGGGAAAGGAAGGGAAGGGAAGGAAAAAGGAAGGGAATGGAAATGGATGGGGAAGGTAGAGGGGAAAGGGTAAGGAAGAGAAGGGAAGGAAAGGGAAAGGAAAGCAAAAGGAAGGAAAAGGAATGCAAAAGGAAAGGAAGGAAAGGAAAAGAGGAAAAGCAATAAAAAGCATTTAAGGGATAGTCATTAGGATCACTGCAAACATAAGGTTCAAAAGTTGCCAGAAAGACAAATATGACTGTTTTATTTATTTATCTTTAGTAATTTGGGGGCTCTCAATCAGTGTCAGGTAGCCCAGAGAGAAGTTCCATGTGAGAAACAGAAGCTGTCTTGCTCTCAAGCCCCCTAGGATTGTAGGAGACTGCCTAGCCCCCTCCCCCCCAGCAATGCTGGGGGCCAGGAAGAGAGGGAAAGGAAGGGGTAATCTATGGTGGAGGGAAAATGCAACCACAAGGAGGAGGTGATGCTGACAGGTAGGTGGTAAAGTGTTTACATGAAATTCTCATTAGCATCTCATTAGCATCCCTATCATGTGCTCCTGGAGTCACATCCTGCTTCCCACAACAGACCAAACTGGGAAGTAAATACCATTCTGAGCTATTCAACTCTGCCTGAGTCTCTGTAATACTGCAAATGGAATGGAATGGGAAAGGGGAAGGGGAAAGGAAGGAGAAGGAAAAGATGGGAAGGTAAAGTAAGGGAACAGAACAATACTGGAAACAGCAGGACTAAAATTTACTTTACAAAGATTTAAAAAAAAAAGCACCACTGGTAAAAGCAGATGGTTGGTGGGAGGCCAATGGGGTTTGGGAGGACATGGGGGAGGTAGGTAGACACTGGGAAGGGAGCAGTGTTAAAATAGTGTATGTCTGAAACTCAATCAAGAGAAACTGTAGTTTCACAGTGACTACATTTAAAAAAAGAAAAAAAAAAAAAGGAAAAGAAAAATCACACCACAAAACCAAGAATGAAGCAGAATCTCATGTCCCAATCCCAGGGGATTGGAGGGACATGGGTCTGGAAGCAAATACCGACACAGTAAATAATCCACACACGATGAAGGGGGTAAAACAGGTTCAAGAACGTCCACACTTAGGCCTTCCACTCCTAAGAAGCTGATAGCTCGGTCATGGAAAACTAAAACTGCCAGTGTTTTTTTCCCTAAGACCTGGAGTCTTTATTGAGAAGAGCAAGACTACACCATGGGCTGGAGAACAGGTAGGATAAGAGACCAACCCAAAGGATGCTTCAATCCAAAGATTCTCCCATCCAGTCATTGCCAACCACCAACAAAAAAGAGTTATACTGAATAGGATGAAGACCAGTTATACCAACAAAGAGAAAACATTTGTCGTGTGTTTCCTGGCTGAGGGAATGGAATTAAGAATACATTAATTGGGGCTGTGGGGGGGGTAATGAATACTTCTATATGTCTATAAAAATTCAAAAATACCAATAGGAAAATTGACAGAGGATGGAAAAGAAGAGAGAATTCAGAGGTAAGGCAGCCTGACTGGAATGAGTGAGTAGGAGATGTTTGCTTCATCAGGACCATCGATATCCTGTACAACTAGCAAGTGGGAAACCAGATGCCAGTGACAGGCAAAGGGGGGAATGCTGTGAGGAATTTTAGCAGAACCAACCCCTTAAAAGAGCACTTGGGTGCGTCCAGGAAGCTGAAGATGTACTAATGCTGTCACTTTCCAGTCAGGTATAGCTGAATCACATTCAGTCCATGCCCATGAGGATGGTTCCAGAGGTTGGACCGCAGTTATCTGGGTGGGGTCAACCATCCCAGTCTGTAGAATTAAGCTCCACAACATCCCCACAAGGACAACATGGCTTCTTGGTGCGTTTTTTTAAATCAATGTTTCTCAGTTGACACACAACTGCACACACCTAAAAGAAAGTCTCGTGTGTGTGTGTGTGTGTGTGTGTGTGTGTGTGTTTGAGTAAAGAACAGTGCCTATGATAGCTTTCCAGAGACATCATCATTATAAATGTACTTTGTGTGATGGAATACTACACATCCTGGAATAGAGTTAATGGGAAAAGAGGTGTTCAAAGAGATAAATCGTACAAGCAGAACACGGAAGCACACACTGAGTGATCTCACTTAGAGAATGGATTAAAAAAAAAAACCTTAAAACAGATCTGTGGCCTACGGACACATCCGTGTCGAAGACGAGACCAAGGACAGTGCTAACCAGTTCCACTTGTCTTTTTTGTGGACCCCGCCCATGGTCGAACCCTGGTAGGCAGCACCCAAATGCACCCAAATGCAGCCTCCCTGAGAGCCTGGTACAGAGGGCAGAAGCCCCATCATCTGAATCCTGAATCCCCCAGTGGAGAGACCATTCGCTGTGTGCAGGAGGGAGTAGCTGCGGGAGGAGGATAGAGATAGGCAGACAGAGGAAGGGATGGAGGAAAGGGTCTAAGTTCTAGCCTGGCTTCCCTCTCCCAGAGTTCCAGCCCCAAGAGGGCCAGGATCTCATTGTAGAGGGCCTGAGTTCCTGCCCAGAATGTGAGTCTCCCCACTTCTACTCCCTGCCCCCCAGGCTCTCTGTGTTTTTTTTTTTTTTTTCCCTGATGGTGACGTTCTAGAATCTGGTTCCCACATGTCAGTTGACAGAGGCTGGACACGTGGCAGCCCATCCCCACCCCTCCTGGTGTCCAAGATACACGCCAAGAAATAGCAGGTGGATGTGGAGCCAGAGTCAGTTAGGTTCGGAGGGTCAAGGAGCTCCTAGAAGCAAGCAGCACCCCCCAAATAGCACAGGCAGTGGCATGACTCAGAGCTCCAGATCAGTACTTCGAAGGTCCACAGGAACATTTGGGGCTGGACGTTGAAGGAATAGCCAGACAGGAGGGCAGGTCACCCTGGGAAGTTCTGGGGTGCCCCTGCACCAAGATCACTTACAGCCCCACCACTGTGTGTCCCTGCAATCCTGACGGATTGCTGAGTGAGCTGGTCCAACTCCCAAGGGCCAGGCCGGGCTCTGTCTTCCTTCCTTTCCCTCTGGTCTTTTCTCTCTCTCCCAAAGAACCAGATTCTCTTCTCCTTCCAGGTCCCTACTCCTGCCTCTTCACACCTTTCCCTGTCCCGTTCTGGAAAACTGGACGAGGATCAGCCTTGCCCAAATGGACCCTCATCTCTGGAGGGGACAAGAGGGCGACCGGGAGGTAACAGCAGGGACCCTTCCAAGTCCAGCCCTGGACACAAAGCCAGAAAATTAGCTGTTGCTAACAATCTGTTGTAAAAAAAAAAAATATGAGCCCAGTAATTGATTTTAAATAGATTTCTTAAAGGATCTTTGGCTGCGTTTCATGGAGAATACAGAGTTTCAGAAAGCATTCATTCCAGAGCTGGGTTTTTTTTCTTCTTCTTTTTCTTCCTTCTCCACCCCCCCTCCACTGCCCGCCCTGTCCCCCCTTTTCCTTCTGGCTGAAACCCCACATGGCCGGGATCCGAGTGTGAATAAACAGTGTGGGTGGTGGCCGTTCTGTGAGGCCCCGCAGAGGATGCGATCACTTTCGTACTCGGTTCAGCATTAAATCATGTGCAGCCAGGCTGGTTGGTGTGCAGGACTTGAGCTCCAGAATGGAGGAAGAGCAGCAGAGCACAGACTTTTCTCTACTGCTTGGGGAACAAGAGGGAGGAATTATAAAAAAAAAAAAAAAAAAAAAAAAAAAATTTTTTTTAAAAGCCAGCAAGCCAGCCAGCTTCACTCTCCCCACAGCGAACGTTTCCTTATGTCTCGAGTTCATTGACCTCCCAGGCGCTGTCAGATGATCTTGTGAAGGCCTGTGAAAGGCATCCCAGGAATGCCCTAATGTGGGAGGCACCCCGGGGCCCTGCCACCGACGGGAAAACAGCATTGAGGACGATGGGAATGCAGCCTCACCGCAGCCAATAGGCCTGCCAAGGGGTCTGTGCACATCAGAGATGTTGGGGGTAGCTGGAGAGGCAAAGGAGGGAGTGAAGAGGCTCAAGGGGGGATCCCAGTGGGATGAGGCCGGGGTGGGGGCAGAGAGGAGGGTGAAGTAATGCTGTTCCCCGGGACACAAGTGCTGGCAGGAGGCGTCTGTCTTTAAGGGCGCTTTCCCCACTCTCAGGGTAATGCTTTCTGACTGCCCTGCTACCGACAGGGAAAGAGGATGAGGCAATCCCATTCATGACTCCACCGTAGGGTCGGTCTGAGGGACAGGCTGAGTCTGTCTGTGTTGATTCAGACATTCTGGATAGAACACAGCCTTCCCGTGTTCTCTCAGGATGTAGATCCTCCCTTCCAGGCCTGGACAGAGATGGAAAGGGGATGAGCCAGGTGAGCTTCTAGAACCTTCTGCCGGTCTCTCTCTAGGCAGAGCTGAGAAACATCCCAGGGCAGGTTGGTTTGGGCTGTGACGGCATTGGGGTGGGAGCAGGCTGCTGTCCTGTGGCCCACTCTGAGGCCTCCTCCTCAGAGGGAAGAAAGATGAGATTTGGGGCTCAGTGCCCCTTAAGACATTAAAATGATCAGTCAGGGCAAAGAGGATTGAATCCAATGTTGATTTTTCTTTTTTCTTCTTTTTTTTGGGGGGTGGCAAAGGGAGCCACATCTAGTGCTACTCAGACGTTATTCCTGACTCTGGACTCAAGAGTTGCAACTGGCAGTACTCAAGGGACCATATGGGATGTTGAGTATCAAACCCAGGTCTGCAACATGCAAGGCAAGTACCCTACCCTCTGAATCTTTAGCAAGTGGATGGAGAGCAGGGCAGAGGCTCTAACTCCTGCCCCAAAGTTGATGTTACTTCCATTTGAGAAGAAGAAAAGGCATCATGGAATATTTCTTGACATTCTTGGATCTGGGACCCAAATCCACCCCTCAGGTTATGAACATGTAGACTCTGTGTTCCTTAATGCAGTTGAAATTATTTGGGCAAACAAAAAATGAAGCAGGTGCTGTGGGTGACAGTAAGCCCCCCAAAAAGGTCAGAAGCTACCTTAAAACAGACACCACATCTGGGAAGGTACATGAGTGTAATCTTGCAGGCCCAGGAAGCATCAGAACTGAACGCTGGATGGTTACAAAAAGCTCTTCCTCACAACTTAAGTTACAGTGGCTCTAATGAAGAAGGAAACATAACATTCCCAGATGCCAACTCACTCAATGTCAGAGTTCTGGAATTTCACCTTGTTATGAACCTACCTTCTTTAGCATCTGACAGGACTTGGCACCATGGGCAAGTCAGTAAAACAAAGCAATGGGCCTGCCTCTATCTGCCCACCCCACAGAAGGAAGCCTTCCCTCAAAATCTCAGAAGTTTCTAGAAATATCATTGTCCCCCATTGTTATGGGAGGGAAATATGCTTCCAGATAAAGAAAGTTGGATGCTAAGTAATATCCTAAATTATTTCCACCCTTTGGATACCGCAAGTTTATAAAATTCCATGGAGGAAATGACTCTTATTTCTCATCAAGTTCCCCCTGGGAAATCACAATAAGCCAGAGCTTGGACAGCGAGAGAATTTGGCTTGTCCCGACTCCTTCCATCTGTGAAGGGCCATGGCTCTCTCTGAACTAATACCACAGCTTGGTGAGTTCTTGTTTCTGGCTTGTGCTGTGGTCCATCTTAAAAGGGGCCTTTCAGAACATAGGGACTGCCTCTGTTTCCCCACAAGTTGTAGAATATCCTGAAAAGCTTTATTCCTCTCTCTCTTCCCCACAGGGTCTTTCACAGAGTTGTGGAGCAATGGAGTGAATAAGTGAGGAAACAAATCCTAGAGAGATGGAAAGAAATCCTAGGACGGGGGCAGAAAGCTCTCAGTGAAGGACTTGCTAGTAAATACTGAAGGCATATGGATAGCCTACCTCACTCTCCAGCTCTACGGTACTAAAAGAAAAGAAACTGGAGATGGTCCATAATAGTTCGCCATGGCTGAGTTCCAGTGAAATTGTATTTAGGAAAACAAATGGCAAGAGGTGTGGAGAGATAGAACAAACCCCAGTTCAAATCCCAGGCCCCATATGTGCCTCTGAGCACCGCCAGGTATACCCCAATTCTGATGCCCCTACTCTCAAGGGAAAAACAAAAACACACAAAAAAGGCAAATCAGATGAAGTCCACAAGCCATAGTTTCTGGGCTTTGATCAATGCCAGGAACCTACCCATAGTCTTTATGCTTTTAATAATCAAGTAAAGAACATAAAAGGGAAACATCCAAGAGTTTTTGGGGGAAATGTGGGCATTGATGAAGGCTTTCAAACAACAAGAAAGTATATGTAGAAATCAGCATCTCCTCGAAGTATATTCCCACAATCCCTTATTTTGTCTACTGTACCCCTCTTTTTAAATTTTATTTTATTTAAATAATTGTGATCTACAGAGTCCTTCATAGTTCGATTTTAGATACACAGTGAGTCAGGACCATTAACACCACCAGTGACAGCCTCCCTCTACCAATAGCCACAGTGCATTCTATTCCACTACCCTTTGCCCCTGGCCCGCCAGTATAATAGACTTCTAAGTTTAGATTGTTGGGCCCGGAGAGATAGCACAGCGGTGTTTGCCTTGCAAGCAGCCGATCCAGGACCACAGGTGGTTGGTTCGAATCCCAGTGTCCCATATGGTCCCCCCGTGCCTGCCAGGAGCTATTTCTGAGCAGACAGCCAGGAGTAACCCCCTGAGCTCCGCCAGGTGTGACCCAAAAACAAAAACAAAAAAGTTTAGATTGTTAAAGTTTAGGTTGATTCTATTATTGCTGACTTTTGCATGGGTATTTATTTCTGTCCATATTTATTTCCCTCCAATGCTTTTGAGACCACTTGGTTCCTGGCCCTCAGCCTTTCTTTATTCCTTCTTAGTTTTATAGAAAAATGTGTGAAAATGTGGTAAAACAAAGTAATCTGTGTCCAAAGTTTCTATGAAAAATGGGGCCGGAGAGATAGCATGGAGGTAAGGCGTTTACCTTTCATGCAGAAGGTCATTGGTTCGAATCCCGGTGTCCCATATGGTCCCCCGTGCCTGCCAGGAGCGATTTCTGAGCACGGAGCCAGGAAAAACCCCTGAGCACTGCCGGGTGTGACCCAAAAACCAAAAAAAAAAAAAGAAAAAAAAGAAAAAGGTGGGAGCCCCGATTTAAAAGAAATGTAAAAGAGGTGTGTGTGTGTTTATACCCCCTTTTTTTCTAGCACCTAATATTCCATTGTTAAGAAAAGGAAGGGCATTTAAAAAAATTTTTTTTCCAAAAAAATTTCCAAAACCATTCTGCCTGCTATTCTGCAAACCCGATGAAAGATCCCAGGCTAGTGTGTGAAGTGTCTGGCTGGGGTGGGGGTGGTGGACAGTAAACGTGATACTTTCCTAGAAGGAAGGCAGGCGCAAAGGAAACATCACCCCACTTTCCTGCTCTCCACCAGACCAGCTGCTCTCTGACTTAATGTTTGCTATCTTTGAAAAGCTTCCTAATATAAAAGCTGCAGCTCTGTTGAACAACCTGCCAGGAAAATGGGCCATTCCAGAGAACCTCCCAGAATTCCCCATACTCCAGGAACACAAACAGAAGTGATGGACAACCAACACCGGAAGCAAACCAGAAATCTCTCAGGCTGTCACTGTGGCCTGATCTGAGAATGTTCCAACTTGTCATGACTCTCCACCTCACCCACCATCAGTAGATCTGTATCACATCTTTTTAAAAAAGTAGCTGGATTTGAATTGTGGATTTGAATCGTGAGATTCAAAGACACCACCACTAGGCTTGGAGAAACTCCATGAGCCCTTTTTGAGATGTGGACATGCTTCTAGAGGGGGTCTTCAAACCCAGGGGTGCAGAGAAAAAAAATTCAAGTGACTTTTGTTTCTAGTGAGAATGAAAAATCAAAATTTGGGCCTTTCCATGACATGCTTCATTCCCATGTGGGACCAGGGTTTGTTGTTGTTGTTGCTGTTTTTAAGTAGAAGCATTCTCTGCCTGAAGAAAATAAAACTCTACCAACTTGGAAATAATTGCTGGCCTGTTAGTCTACTGCATACTGCCTACGTGGTCAGAGGCAAAAAGTCTGAGTTTAACATGGCTCATGTAGGCAGGTAGGCGGGGAGGGACATGCCGAGGAAATCTCCAAAGCAGAGGACATATTGTCTGCAGCTCAATTTACTTCTCAACAACTTTGGAGCGCCTGTCATATGTGTGTATTGGAGAGTGGAAAATAAACATGTCGCAGATTCTGAAGGCAAAAAGAACACTGATTTACCATAATTTCTCACTGCTTAAAACATACTGTATTTCACTGCATAATAGTTGTAGCATTTTTTTCTCTCTTTTTGCAAAATGCATGAGGCTGTTCGGCTGGAGAAATAGTATAGGTAAAGGTCAGACATTTTTCCCTTGCACATGGCTGACTTCAGTTCCACCCCTGGCAATGAATAAGTGCAGTTCTGAGAACCACCAGGTCTGGCCTCAAACCAAGCCCAAATAGACCAAAACCAACAAAAAAGAGGGGGGGTTGCAGAGAAATAGCATGGAGGTAGGGTGTTTGCCTTGCATGAAGAAGGCGGTGGTTTGAATCCCGGCATCCCAGATGGTCCCCTGAGCTGGGAAACCACATGTGGTGCTGAGACTGAACCTTAGGTCACAGCCCTCACAGACACAAGCCTTTCGTTGGGGCCCAGCATGTCATCATGTTTGCATTTATTCCAAGAAACGAAATGGAGCTGATGCTGTGTGGAGACCGCCTGTCTTCTGGTCCCTCTGAATTAGCCTCTGGGGCAGAAACAAAGTCTCAAGAGAAAGAATAATGGTGCTGGAGTGGTGGTGCAAGTGATAAGGGGTCTGCCTTGCACGTGCTAGCATAGGACGGACCACGGTTCGATCCCCCCCCCCCTTGGCATCCCATATGGTCCCCCAAGCCAGGAGTGATTTCTGAGCGTATAGCCAGGAATAACCCCTGAGCGTCACTGGGTGTGGCCAAAAACAAACAAACAAACAAACAAACAAAATAAAGAGCAATAAAAAGACATGAGCCATGGAAGCAGAGGACAAATTCTCAATCCTTTTTGCACTCCCTTCTGGGGATCCAGGGGATCACCCAGGGCCCCTTCCTTCTGGCCTCTGCTTCTGGAAGACCAGAGACAGCTACCTGAAGGGCAGAATCTTCGAAGGTCACATCTGCCAATGTCCTGCGGTCTCCTCTGGCTAAGAAGTAGGGTGGCCCTGCTCAAAACATCTAGAACAGCTGCAGGTCTCTTGCAGAACCTGTAATCTGGAAGGTCCCAAGATTCCAAGAACCTGGAAGGGACTAGCATGGGCATGCAGGAGGAGCCTGTGAGTTAATTTTCTCCACCCCTGGCAGCTCTCTGGGCAAGAGTCAAGAGAAAATCTCGAGGAAAAAAAAATAGAAGGGGGGAGGAAAAGAAAGCAACTTGCAGAGCCTGCTCTGGGCCCCCTCAACATTCCTTTCGTAAGCATTACAAGACTGATCCCGGGCCCCAGATGTGGCTTTTGGATGTCAGATGCTGCGGGCAGATGTTTTCCCTTAAGTCCGTTGTCTCACTCTCAATCTGTTTATAGCTATTTCCCTCACAGGCTGCACCTCAAATCCTGCTCAGCACCCCCCCCCCCACCACGCACACTTCCCCACCACTGGGTCTTCTCTCCACAAGAGCTGCTCCCACCTGGCTGGCCCCAAGAGAGGAAACAGCAGGAAAGAAAGGGTTCTAGGTTTTGTTCGTCCTGGAAGAGAACCTCGGTGATTTTTAACACCTCTTAGATAGCCAGGTTTGGGCTCCTGTGATAAGGTTGGAGTATTCATTCAAACCGGGGGGGGGGGGGGGGGATACCTGGGGGCTGCTTTTTACATTTTTTTACATTTTTTTTTTTTGGTTTTTGGGCCACACCCGTTTGACGCTCAGGGGTTACTCCTGGCTATGTGCTCAGAAATCGCCCCTGGCTTGGGGGGACCATATGGGACGCCGGGGGATTGAACCGCGGTCCTTCCTTGGCTAGCGCTTGCAAGGCAGGCACCTTACCTCCAGTGCCACCTACCCGGCCCCACATTTTTTACATTTTGTGACTCCGGATGTGACTTCCTCAGAGAAGTTCCTCAAGACCGACCTACCTACCTACCTACCTACCTACCTACCTACCTACTTCCTTCCTTCCTTCCTTCCTTCCTTCCTTCCTTCCTTCCGGATGTTGTTCCTCAGACCTTCCTTCCTTCCTTCCTTCCTTCCTTCCTTCCTTCCTTCCTTCCTTCCTTCCTTCCTTCCCTCTCTTTTTTTTTCTTTCTTTCTTTCTTTGGTGGGGGGGGTCACACCTGGCAGCGCTCAGGCATTACTCCTGGCTCTACGCTCAGAAATTGCTCCTGGCAGGCTCAAGGGACCCTATGAGATGCCGGGATTTGAATCACCATCCTTCTGCATGCAAGGCAAATGCCTTACCTCCATGCTATCTCTCCGGCCCCTTCTCAAGACTTTTCGATGTGTAAGTGAATCAGGCAGATTCTGCACCACCTAAAGCAAGCAAGAGATTCCTTCTTCTGGCCTCTGGCCTCACCTATGATGAGAAGAGGGAGAACATCCACTAGTTCTCACCTACAGAAGTACCATGACATGAGTGAGTTTCTTGGTGCTGGTGGAACTGTTCTGGAGACAAAAAATCTGGCCCTGGGGTCAAGGCCACAGAGTTAGAAACACACAGGTGCAAATAAGGCCTGACAGTCCCAGGGGCTCTGGAAGATGACACTCAAGGCTGTTTGCCATGTGAAGAAACTGTTTTTTTTTTTTTTTTTTTTTTTTTTTTTTTTTTTTTTTTTTTTTTTTTTTTTTTTTTTTTGGGCCACACCCGGCGATGCTCAGGGGTTACTCCTGGCTGTCTGCTCAGAAACAGCTCCTGGCAGGCACGGGGGACCATATGGGACACCGGGATTTGAACCAACCACCTTTGGTCCTGGATCGGCTGCTTGCAAGGCAAACACCGCTGTGCTATCTCTCCGGGCCCAAGAAACTGTTTTATGGAGATTCTGCCTCATCATATGGTTGCCCCAAATAGCCTTATATGCACTGGTGTCTCTCGGAGAGCAAGTCAACTGGGGAAAATGAGATAAACAGAGGGGAAAAGCACATGGCCATTCTCAACTAAGAGATTCTGTCTCTGTTGATGAGCATATACTGATTGAAAATCAAGGAAGTTCAAAAAGTGCATCAAGAAAGCAAGTCCTAATGACCAGAACTAAATGCCCAAGCCAAAGTCAACAACAACAGAATCAAGAGACCCAAACTATAGCAAGCTAAACACAAAATGGCAGGGAGATGCAAATCAAAACAACAATGAGGTTCTATCTCATGCCACAGAAACTGGCACACATCACAAAGAACACAATCAGTGCTGGCAGGGATGTGGGGAGAAAGGAACTCTTATTCATTGCTGGTGGGAATGCCATCTAGTCCAGCCCTTATGGAAAACAGTATGGAGCTTGCTCAAAAAACTGGAAATTGAGCTCCCATATGATCCAGCTATACCACCCCTAGGGATATACCCTAGGAACACAAAAACACAATACAAAAATACCTTCCTCATGCCTTTATTCATTGCAGTGCTATTTAAAGTAGTCAGAATCTGGAAACAACCAAGATGCCCTTCAACAGATGAATAGCTAAAGAAATTGTGGTACATATACACAATAGAATATTATGTAGCTACCAGGAGAGATGAAGTCATGAAATTTTTTCCAATACATGGATGGACATGGAAACTATTATGCTGAGTGAAATAAGTCAGAGCAAGACACACACACACACACACACACACACACACACACACACACACAGAGAGAGAATAGTCTCATTCATCTACAGGTTTTAAGAAAAATAAAGGACATTGTAATAATGAGGGCCGAAAGGACAGGCTCATGATTTGAAGCTCACCACAATGAGTGGTGAGTGCAGTTAGAGAAATAACTCTACTAACAATTATCATGACAATGTTAATGAGTGGGAGAAGTAGAATGCCTGTCTCAAATACAGGCAGGGGGCAGGAGAGGAGAGAGATGGAGACACTGGTGGTGGGAATGTTGCACTGGTGAAGGGGGTTATTCTTTTTATGACTGAAACCCAACTACAATCATGTTTGTAATCATCGTGTTCAAATAAAAATAAAAAATAAACAAAAAATGGACCTGTTACAATGGTAGACCAGGGAGGGGTGGATGTATACAATATATGTTGGGAACTCTGGTGGAAGGAGGTCAACACTGGTGGTGGGAATGGCCTTAATTTACTGTCATTATGTATCCGAAATACAAAAGTGATGGACTTATAATTCAAAATGGTCTCAAAAAATTAAAAAGAAAGAAAGAAAGAAAGAAAGAAAGAAAGAAAGAAAGAAAGAAAGAAAGAAAGAAAGAAAGAAAGAAAGAAAGAAAGAAAGAAAGAAAGAAAGAAAGAAAGAAAGAAAGAAAGAGAGAAAGAAAGAGAGAAAGAGGGACAGAGTGATTGCACAGTGGCAGGGCATTTGCCTTGCATGTGGACGACCTGAGATGGACCCGATTCAATCCCCAGCATCCCTTATGGTTCCTTGAGCCTGCCAGTAGTTATTTCTGAGCTCAAAGCCAGGAGTAACTGAGTGCCACTGGTGTGGCGAGGGAGGGAGGGAGAGAAAAGGAAGGAAGGAAGGAAGGAAGGAAGGAAGGAAGGAAGGAAGGAAGGAAGGAGAAGGAAGGAAGGAAGGAAGGAAGGAAGGAAGGAAGGAAGGAAGGAAGGAAGGAAGTAAGGAAGGAAGGAAGGAAGGAAGCAGGTAAGAAGGAATGAATGAAATACAGTAAGGAAACGAAGGAAGGAAGGAAGGAAGGAAGGAAGGAAGGAAGGAAGGAGGAAGGAAAGGAAGGAAGGAAGAAGGAAGGAAGGAAGGAAGGAAGGAAGGAAGGAAGGAAGGAAGGAAGGAAGGAAGGAAGGAAGGAAGGAAGGAAGGAAGGAAGGAAGGAAGGAAGGAAGGAAGGAAGGAAGGAAGACAGACCAACCTTAAATCCTTGCTGGTCTTCACCAGCCTCCACATACACTGCAGGCTGCCATTTTCCTATCTACTATCCTTGTGATTATTTCCTACCCTCCTCTGAGAACTAAAAGCCCTCTCACCTCTGGATTTACCTTCTGAGGCCTCTCAGCACAGGAGAGATAAAAGGCCACCAGGCCTGTAAGGTTCTGACTGGACTAAGGTCTTATGGGTCAACTGTTTTTCTAACAAGATGGCAGCGACCTTCTGTTGTTTTATGGCTATGTCAAAGGACACAGGGTTTCCATGGGGCAAATATAGATGCACACAGTCACCATATCAGGATCAGAGAGAACTCTTGCCTCTTCTGAATGTCCCCTCAGGACTCTTCCTGGCTGCTCTTTATCTTCCAAATGTGGGAGCACGTGAACTTCTCCTCAGGCCACTCAGCTGCTCTGAGGCCCACCACCACATTCCTTTCTGACTGGCACATTTTCACTCTCTAAATGTCCATGTGGATCCTGTCCCTTTAGTTGCCAGTGTGTCTCCAACCCCAAGGAAAGAGAACAAGTCTCTACTGGCTGACTGCTGAAGAGATGAGCCAAAAACCTTACCTATAGATGTTCCCTGACACAGAACCTCCATGTACAACCGTTTAGGCCATGCATGCCAAACAAGGTCAGTTTATGCTCAGCCAAAAGAATAAACATGACGCCAAGTTGAGGGTGGCCTTGCACCCTAGAGCCAAGTTCAAGTACGATGGAGCAAGATTTGTTTCAGCTGAGCTTACCATCTGAGGTAGAACTAGAAGGTAGAGAACGAGGACAGGGGACAGTGTTTTCTGGATTCTTGAAAAATATTCCCCTGAAATCCAGCCCACGGTGAGCAGGACCTTCTACTGGTGGCACACACAGGTAAGATGCTGTGGGCACAGGGTGTCCGAATGGACAGGAGAGAAGCCCCTTAAGAAGCTAAGGAGATCCAATGCCTAATCTCCATCCTGGCTGTGTGGGCTACTCAAGTCCCAGGAGGCCAGGCCTCAGGGTGTCCTGTTCCTGAGTTATGAGGTCATGCCAACTGCTTTCTCTGGGAACCTGACAAGCCAATTTAAAATGGAAGAGGTGTCAGAAAGCCCAGCAGGCCCGGGATCTCACAAGCCAACCTTAGAGGGCTGTGCTGTCAATATAAAAGCCTCAGACTTTGAAGGGAAATCATAAGCCCAAAAGGCCCCTTCAGATGACCAGACCAAGGGTTCTGGACCTTCATTCCACGGAATCCTGCACCCCTTATGAATCTTTCTCCACCAAAGCCTGTGCCCATGACTTCCCTACGCCTCCCACTCCCCTTATGAGCAAACAGGCTGCCTGTTTCAGTAAATAACTAAAGGTCAGAGACAAACTACTCACAACATGAACAAAATAACGGCCCAACCTGCCAAAATGTTTCCTAAGGCCGAACAGTGACGAAATAGGGCACAGACTTGACTGGGGCACAGAAAGGGGGCTCAAACGTCCCAGAAAAAAAAACTGCCCTGAAGCCTGGCTCATATTTCATCCTGCAGAAATAAAAATATAGATTAGGCCATTGAGGGGGTCCTCAACGCCACAGCCACCAAGAAGAAAGAGGCTGCCAAAAACCTCGATGTGTTTCCCAGCTTTACTCTCTTGCCTCAGACTGTGTATCGGAGGCAGTGGTTGGACGACAAGGCTTTTGCTCAGAGGCACAGCCCAGTCTTGGTTCTGTGAAACCTCCCAAAGGAAACATCCAGCGGGTTTCACTTGGAGTGGCGGCTGGGCACTGCGTGTCCGTTTTATCTCTGGAATTTCGCCCGGGTGAACAGGATGCAAGTATTATTCTAATAAGAGTTTCGGGGAGAGAAGAAAAGGCACATCCAAGGCCGAACCAGAACTTTTTCTTTCTGGTAGCAAGGTTACCTCCTCAATTGGGTTCTTACAGCAATGGCCCAGTGGCTGGAAACAGTCTCAGGAGCCCTCTAGCTTGGTAGATCACGTCCCACTAGAATTCTTGTCACCAGACTCGCTACAAAAGACTGGATCGTATCCATTTCTGGGCTCCAAGGAACCTTGCCAGATGCTGGCACTCAGCACAGCCAGTGGGCTGACCCAAGAGCATTCCTCATTTACCACATTCTTGGTTTAAGACCAAAGAGCAGCACTTTACAAAAATACCTCCAAAGAACTCCTGAATCCAACTCGATGCTACTTTGGGTCAAACTAAATTCGGGTTTCATGATGAACTGTTCTGTTGAAGTATTTTGGATCATTACCTCTCAGTTGGGAATCCAAATACACTGGAGCCAAACAAAGATTCCCAGAAGTCTGCTCCAAAGGAAATTTGTATAATCTTGGCTGAGACCTTTGTCCCTGTACCCCCTTTCAGCATCCTAAGAGGTTGGATAGTCTGTAGAAAACACACATAAGCTCAGACTGGGTTCTAATCACAACAAAGTCCAACTGATTCTTTCTTCACATGGTTCGTTTCCTAGCCTCGAACCTACCGTTTAATAATATCACAGACTTCGAGAAGGCCAGCTCCACAAGTTCTCTTTAGAAGCAAACCAGAAAGCAAAGGTCAACCCCTGAACTTAACAGAATCGTTAACCACGGCCCCCCTAAGATGAAGGGACTGACTCCAGATGTCACACTGAATAATAGGGTTTGCTCACTACAGACAAGCTTGGTTTCAACCCCCTAAGCAGTGCCTTCTAGCCACACTGTGAAGGGGAATTTGTAACAACAGAGGATCTCAGCAGGAAAGAGAAGGGAAGGAGAATGCAGAAGCCAACAGAACCCCCTTAGATCTGCATCTCCTGCTCCCAGTTAAATCAACTCTCCAGCTGGGATTTCTGTGACCAGAAGACGCAAGGCCACCAACTGAAATAAGTAGCTGTACTGGATTTGAGCCAAGAACAGTTTGACCCTAAAACACCTATTGTTGCTAAGGTACAGGAATACATTCGCTTCTACCCTGAAAGGCCCTCAATCAAAACATATTATACTCCTTATTAAACCAGGGACTGCACATCTGAACTTAGTAGTGGAGACAATTGCTAGAAAGAAGAGCAAGGGAACTGCCGTGTTCCATCCAAATAGGTTTATCCTTGAGGAACACAAAGTAGACAGTGAATTTCAGAAGTTACGATTAAGGTCATTTGTGAGAACCAAAGAAGCAGGATATGCTAGCTCAAGTCTGGTCTCAGCCAGGATCCTGTTGGCTAGAGGATGCCAGAATTTCGAGGCTCTGCCTGGCAAACATGGATTCACTCCAGACAGAAGCCAGAATTCTCTCACATAATCCATCTCTCAGCATGCAAATTTTTTAATTTAAACTTACTTTTGTGCATTAAAAACATTTAGATACAGTACGTGATTTCCCCTTATTTACCAGTGGAATGACGCTCTTTTAGAGAATGTCTAAACTCTAAAGCAATGTGCTTTCTAAGTCCAAGGGAAATATTAAAAATGCTAACTATAATAATTATACATCTACCAGTAATAAAATAAAATGCGGGCCTTGGAGGATTTACTCATTTGCTCATTTATGATTAGTGCCCATTTCGTTTTCTAGGTACTGTGAAGCTATTCAGTAGTTAGAAGGGGAAAACTCTAATTTTCATAGTTAAAAGTCAAGTACAACAGTGTTACCTTAAGAAAAAAAGAATGACTCAGAAGGGTTTAGAATATTGAATGTCAAGATGAATCTTCCCCTTGGGTAGTGTTGGGTAGTGAACTTTATTGCGGTCTACCATCTGGAAACGCAAACTAAACATGAACAAACGAGGAAGAATTTAAGTCTCTATCAATCTTTGACTCCTCAAATATGACTAATGCTAATTTTCCTAATACTTCAAAAGAGACATCAATAAAATCTTCAGTTGCTGAGATTATTAGATGTAAAGACTAGAAATGTTACAAGGAAACAGAACTTGTTCCATCTTGATTGTTCCTGTCGTGGTTTGTCGACAGAAACTTTATTTTCTAGCAAACTGACAACACCTATTTGATCATGAATCCCAGTGACACTCCACACTCCCCTTAATCTACTTTCTGCATATATGTCTGTGTGCTAGAGGGAACATGCCAAGGGGAAAAATACACAAGCATGTGCATATGTGCGCGCACACGCACACACACACACACACACCACAAACTGTATTTAAAAAAAAAAGACAAACAAAAAAAAACTATTTAATTTCTTAAGAATTCAGAAAATGCTGAAATGCTTTTTTCTGTTACTGATTTACAGTTTAATTCTATTAGGACCAGAGAAGAAGCCCTCTTTTAAAAAAGAAGTAGTAAAAGGACTAAAAAAAGGTTAAGAACCAAAATGGGAAAGTAAAGGGAAGGAAAGAAGAGGGGAGGGGAGGGAAGGGGAAGGGAAAGGAAGATGAGGAGAAGAGAAAGGAGGGAGAGAGGAGAGGAACGCAGAGGAGAGGGGAGAGGAGGGGAAGAAAAGAAAGAAAAGAAAAAATTCTTTGCTCGGCCTCCATATAATCCATTTATTTTCACAGTTGGTCTTTGGCTTCTCCTCACCCCATCCAGATACATTTTCATGACTACAAATGCAAGAAATTCTACATATAAAAAAATAAAAGCACAGGGGCTTGAACGACAACACAGCAGTAGGGTATTTGCCTTGCACGTAGTGACCCAGGACAGACCCAGGTTCCATCCCAGGCAGCCCATATGATCCCCTGAGCCTGCCAGGATCGATTCTAAGCACCGAGCCAGGAGTAACCCCCTGAGTGGTGCAGGGTGTGGCCCCAAAACCCAAAATAAATAAATCCATTCATTCATTCATTAAAATAAAAAATAAAAGTACAATGGAATCATTTGCTTCCTTCCCTGGCAAGGCAACCAAGTCCACTATGCATCTTGATACCCAACCGGACATAGCAGCTTTCTCTGAAGACAAGAAGGGTCTTGGTAGTGAGCAGAAATTACTTGTAGAAAACGTACAAGAACTAGCGTCAAGAACCCCTGCAGTGTTCGAGCTGATTTGTTTCCAAGTGAACACACGGACAAAACCCATTATCTAGTAACCAAACACTTGAATGGTCAGAGTTCATTCCGAGGAGGCTCAACACTGGAATTCAACGTGTTCTGCATTTCTACAAAGCATGGTAACAGCTGCCACGGAGGTGGTGCTAAGTACCTGTGGGCTGGGCGCCTCCAGCATGACTCAGAGCAATCCCAGGACAGAAGGTGCCAGTGTGAGTGGCACTCACAGAAAAAGGAAAGAATCGATGGAAGAAGGGGAAAGCAACAGGCAGTGTTGGGTTTGCCTCACTAGGCTGGGGTCGCGCCACGAGCTGAGACTTTTCTGGCCAGTTCTGGAGTGGGCTGTTGGGCCTTCTGACCCACTTGAATAACAACCAAGCTCAAAGTAGTTAGTTAGGAAGCATGCCTGGTTCACAGAACCGAGTTTATCATGGTGGCGGACCAGGGTAGGTGAGGTAGGGGACAAAGGACAATGGGGGGCACTGGTAGAACTTGGAGTGTGTGGTGTTGGAACTCTGCATGTATGAGACCCGAGCAGTAACCAATCCTGATGTAAATCACGGTGCTTAACATTGCAGAATCGCTTTCAGGTCTCCGAAATGGGTTCAGAATTCTGTGGTGGCGTTTCAGAGGGCTGCAGACCTCTGCACTGTGTACCTTCCAAGCATCATACAGAGCCTCCCAGCACAGATGGGCCCAAGCATCATCTCATGGTGAGCCAGGAAGTAGCTCCAGGGAGATGACCAAAGGACTCCCACAGCATGGCTGAATTCCATGATTGATATAAAATATTTGGTTCCGCCTGTCCCAGGCCTCGGGAAGGAGCTTTGGACAACATCAGTGACTCCCGCAGTCAGCTGTATCTGGCACGAATCTGGGGACAAAATGAGTCAAGGTGGACATCAGAGACCTCCACGGTAACCATCTGATTCATTCTTGTACATTCTTGACATGAATCCCTGAGTGGTGAGGGTTTAAAAAAAACTTGACTGTTTTTAGGAAAATAAGAGTTTTATTTGGGATTCCCCGGTATATTAGAAAGATGATTCTGAGTAAATTGTGGGCAAGAAGGAAATAATATACATATTTGTGGCTATGGGCAGTGAACCCCCCCAAAAAAATGAAAGAAGAAACAGTTTGAACTTGCATAGTTCCCCAAACTGCTGGATATTTTCTTTCTTTTTTTCTTCTCTCTCTCTCTCTCTCTCTCTCTCTCTCTCTCTCTCTCTCTCTCTCTCTCTCTCTCTCTCTTTCTTTCTTCCTTTCCTTCTTTCTCTTTCTCTCTTTTCTTCTACCTTACTGAGCCCTTATTTCTTATCATGGAGGATTCATTTCTCACCTGCGTCTTTAACGTTCTAAAAAAGACATAAAGTTGATGTTTATTTTCTACCAGCTGCAAGCTTCTTAGGTTGGAGTTATTTTTTTCCTGTGGGTTTGACTTTCAGAAGTCACGATTTGTTTGGCAAGCTTCAGCTGGAGAGAAAGCTTCCTTTTATGTCCAGCAAACTCCCGACTCTTCAGAATGTTTGCTGGGGAGATAAAGGGATGCCTCGTGGACTTTCTGCTTCCTAACAATGACCACGTTCAACATGACTGGACAGAAAGGAAAATGTGCTGAAACCTAATTCCACCGGCCTTTGAAGACGGTTCTCATCAGGATCGGGATCATCAATGCCAGCTTTGTAATAGGCCTGTGTTATTGGAAACTTCCAAATGTTTGCATTCGAAATTAAGACGTGTACTCCAAAATATAGGCACTGGAAACGACCCTCGATGGAGTCTTACACAACTTTCATGATCAGCGTTTTTTCCACTTGACATTCGGCGTTGGATTTCTGCAGAAAGACTGATCCACTAGGTTGGAGTGGATCCGCACAGGAACCCAGGAGGATCCCTGACAACCAGGATCCATGTTTTCTGTATCAAAATTCACATAAAGACAGGTATGCTTGTCTACAGCCATACCACCCTGAATGCGCCTGACCTCACCTGATCTTCGAAGCTAAACAGGGTCGGGCCTGATTAGTACATGGATGGGAAACAGCCTGAGAATACCAGGCGCTGAGGGCTTTTGTAGCCACACCCCTAGGCCCACCCCATCGCCTTGGAGATAGCACAGCGGTAGGACGTTTGCTCTGCTAACCGCTGACCCAGGACAGACCTGGGTTCGATCCCCTGCATTCCATATAGTCCCCCAAACCAGGAGTGATTTCTGAGCACATAGACAGGTATGACCCAAAAACCAAGAAAAAAAAAAAAAAAAAGACAGGGATGCTGGTGTTTCCTGGAGGTCAGACAGCCTACAGGGTGGATACTTGACTGCAGGAAGTTTGGCGGGCCCCATTAAACTGACACTACTGCCCTAGATTTGCCAGATCTGTGTGACAGTCAGCTAGGGTGCGCAGTCATCACTGGTCACCTGTCCAGCCTCGCAATGACACAGAACAGGGACCTGTTTGATTTGGCTTGTTTCATTGGGCTGGCAGTATAGACAGCTCAGTAGAAGACGCTAACGAAACACAACCCCTCACGATTCCCGGCTTTTCATATGCAGCCCCTATCTGGGGACAAACACCAATTCTGGCCCCACGGACAGGTGGTGGCAGGCTAAACATTCAATTGCACAAAGAGAGACCAGGTGCGGTGAGTTTTGGCACAAGCTGGCAGAGGTGGAGCTGACAGGGATTGGACAGAAGGCAGGAGAGAGGAGGGTGAGAGGAGGGGGTTGAATGGGGAACTGGGAGGTCGAAGGTTGCAGCTTCCATGTGGTAGAGTGGACAGAGAGGTCCCCGACTGTCTGCTGTGAAGGAGGGGCTGGAAAGTGGGACAGTGGGTGCAGAGGAGCAGCTTGGGGGAGAGCAGGCTGGAGAAGAAAGGTCTGATTAGAACATGGTCAGATTGTTCTGGAACTGAGCAAGACAAGGCTGAACTGCCCCCTGCCCTCACCACACACACACTAGGATCCGCTTTTTTTGTTTCTTTGATTTGGGGGCCACACCTGGAGATGCTTCTGTTTCTGCGCTCAGAAATCACTCTTGGCAGGTTCGGGAAAACATAGGGGATGCTGGATATCAAACCCATGCAAGAAACGCATGCAAGCAGTATCCCAACCCCGCACTCACCATCTCTTCAGCCCTACCGGCCTTAAAAGATTCTATTGAGTGGGAATGTTGCACTGGTGAAGGGGGATGTTCTTTACATGACTGAAACCTAATCACAATCATTTATGTAATCAAGATGTTTAAATAAAAAAAAATGAAAAAAAAAAGATTCTATTGAGGCTGGCGTGGGACGCTAGAGGTAAAGTGTCTGCCTTCCCAGCGCTTGCCTAGAACGGACCTCGGTTCGATCCCCCAGCGTCCCATATGGTCCCCCAAGCCAGGAGTGACTTCTGAGCGCATAGCCAGGAGTAACCCCTGAGTGGCCCAAAAACAAACAAACAAACAAACAAAAAACGGCTATCTAAAAGATTCTATTGATTTTATTTTTATAAAATTATTTTATTTCTATTTGTTTTACTTCACTTATTTACCTTTGAGGGATGGGATAGGGCCACACCTGACAATGCTCAGAACTTATTTCTGGCTCTGTGCTCAGGGGACCATGTGCGATGCTGGGGATGGAAGAGTGGAGTCAGATGAGGGCAAGGCGGGAGCCTCAGCCCTCTCTGACCTACCTCGCCAGTCACATGTGTCTTTTTAACTTTTAACTTTTAACTTTTTAACTTTTTTTTTTTTTTTTTTTTTTGGTTTTTGGGCCACACCCGGTGACGCTCAGGGGTTACTCCTGGCTATGCGCTCAGAAGTCGCTCCTGGCTTGGGGGACCATATGGGACGCCGGGGGATCGAACCGCGGTCCGTCTCCTAGGCTAGCGCAGGTAAGGCAGGCACCTTACCTCGAGCGCCACCGCCCGGCCCCACTTTTTAACTTTTTAACTTTTAACACACACACATCTACTTTATAAAGTAGAAGTGAAATGTCCTGTGATGCAGCCAAAGTCAATGTCCTTCTTCAAGGACTGCTAGTCCCTCCTCTGCCTCTGTCTCCAACGCCAGCTCCATGTACTCCCTGGGTACTGTCCAAGTGGGGACAGCAGAGACACAGCAAACAAAGTGCATGGGTGGCCCAATGTTCATATGCCCGTGGGCCAGATGTCAGAAGCAAATCCAGAGGTGGTGACATCACAAGGAAGACACTTGCCCTGTATGTGCCAGCCCTGACTTGATTACTGGTACTCCCCTGGTCCTCTGAACACTGCCAGGAGTGACCCCCCTGAGCCGTGAGCCATCAACAGCCCCTTCTCCAAATTGAATTTAGGGTAGAAGACTCACCCACTGACTAAGAACAGATTCTCAAGAAAACTGTAACTGGCCAATGAACTTGTCACTGAGCTTTCTCTACCAATGGCCAATTTGGGTGACAAGGTCCTCGATGTCTCGGGGTTCATCACTGCTCATCACAGATGGACATCTCCCTCCCAGCTGCCATCTCCCTGCATGAGGAAATCTAAGAGCTATCAGGGCCCGGCCTTCCCTCCCTTTGCCCCTGTCTGTGGTGCAGCTGGGACTGTCCACCACTGGCTGTGGTCACTGGACATTGTCTCGGCTGTGTCCGGAAAGAAGGAACCACGAAACCCTCATAACCTGTTGAGGCTCCCATCGAGAGGCTGACTCGTGCTCTGAATCAAGGCTCAGTGGTGCTGCGGACGTGTTGCGTCTCAGCAATTCTCGTGAGTCATAGTACTTCCACGAGAGGAAAACAAGTACACGAGCGGCCGAATATAAAATATGAAATAATGATACCACACGCAGTCTATGTGGGGTCAACACATTTCTGGCAGGAGTACGATAAATATAATCTTCAGGCATGGCAGTATATAAAGGGTAAAGAGAGAATCATATCATAAAAGGAGTACCAACATTTGTTTCTTTCAAAGTACAGGAGCTATCAATGTACATTGTTTGATTTTAGAACAAATACACATAGCTTTAGGTGGTTTGTAACCTTAGAATAGAATAGGTTTCAGTTAGGAGTCAGAGGTTAAAAGGAAGGCTAATTTCTTACATATAAAAGTAGTTCCTGGCCTTAGGAGTCATTACTGATGTAAATTAAGGGATAGCAGGAATCCTGGTTTTCTTCCTAATAACAAATATCCTTAACCTGAGGGAATGGTATTCTAGCTAGGGCTAAGACCCACTTTCTATGATCTGGTAATAGAAAGAGATAAAACTTATGAAAGGGGTACAGAATTATACCTAGTAAAATAGCCTAATTCTACACTGGCCAAACCTGTTTGTAAGCGGGTATTCAAAGTGACAGGGAAAGTCCCTGAGGCGAAATCATTCTGCTGTGGTACTCAAAGGCAAGGAGAGAAGACCAATGTCTTGAAGATGCTAAGTTTTGACTTGGACTTTGGAAGCAAATAGGCTGACAGAAAGAGAGCTTGGACTTTAAGTTGCAAATATATTTAGCCAGCAGGGAACTTCTAGCAGCTTTTTTTGGTACTAAAATTTCTTTTTTTTTTTTTTATAAATTATCTTTATTTAAACACCATGATTACAAATATAATTGTAGTTGTATGATTACAGTCATGTAAAGAACACCCCCCTTCACCAGTACAGGATTCCCACCACCAATTTCCCGGATCTACCTACTCCCCACCCCACCCACACCTGGACTCGAGATAGGCTTTCTTTTTCCGTCATTCATTCACATTGTTATGATAGTTTTCAGTGTAGTTATTTCTCTAACTGCACTTATCATTCTATGTGGTGAGCTTCATGTCATGAGCTGCACCTACATGGGAAGATGGGGGGAAATAAGGGTTGGGATTGAGGCAGTAAAATATTAGAAATGAGATTTGTAGGGCAGTATCAAGGTCACAATACAAGATGGATGTTATGGATATATAAAATATATACATACAATACTATCAATAGGAAAACAAGGAGAAAAAATTTCCAGTGACTGTCCCAACATAAACCAGTGCTAGAACGGCCCGCCCTCCTCCCAAAGCACATTCCCATTAGTGTAGGGAGAAGTAGGGGGAAAGCCTGTTGACCCTTATAGAATCCACCTAGACTGGCGTCCAGGGAAGGTCTGAAGTCCAAGGGAGAAAAAGGGGGATGGCTGGGGACGTGCCAAGCCTCCTAGCACTCCCCAGGCTAGGGAGAAGGGCTAGGGAGAAGGTACTGAAATTTCTTTATGACTGCAGGATAACTAAGGCCGAATTTCTGTAGTTAGCAAAGGAGAAAAAATCAAATAAAAGGAAAAGAGGAATATAATATCACAGCCATGTCAGAAATATAGCCAGTAATCTACTCAGGGGTTATGATTGACTTCTCCAACGGGCCTTCTGGCTGAAATATTTCTTGGGAGGAAAATTAGGCACTACACCAGGAAAGCCAAAAGACGCATCTGGAGTGTACCTCCCTTGATAATGGAGACATTCATGCTGCATGCCTTGACACAGTGGGCACTGCTGCTGCCTGGGAAACAGAAGGAACCGGGCTGACAGCTGGCAACAGCAAGACGAGGGGCGGCATTTTCTCAGCTCTAGAAGGCCTGATCAAAGTTTTCTGGTCTCTGGGTACCAGCCCCGGTGGGAGGCAGCTGGCATGTTGAAGCCACCAGACTCAGAGTTTTTTTCCCTGGTGCAGGGAGCAAGGTCACTTCTAAAATCGGGAGTACAGACTATCCACATCCTTCGCATGTAGGCATAGGGATGCTGTACCAGGCTAAGGAGCGGGAAGCTGGAGCCTGGGATTTAGCACTCTGGGACTCTCCCTCCGATGCCAGCAGAGGGACGCACAGTCATTCCATTCAGGCGACTCTTAGGCACTGCAGACATCACCTCTTAGCACTCTGTGAGAACAACCAAACCCGCCCACTCTGAGTTTCCCTCCGGGCAATGCTCAGAGCATTCCCAGCTGTTTCTCAAGTGCCAGGGGACTGGGTAACATGCACATGAGCTTGGGCTGTGCCTCAGGAGCATGAATACATAGGAAGGGCTGGCTCTGACACACACACATACACACGTGCACGCATGTACACATATGAACAGTGCACAAAACGTGTGCACATGTGTACAAACACATGCATACTTACACACAAAGGACACTGGCCCAGAGAGCCAGACCAGGCAGCCAACAGAACCATGGGTCTCAGCTTCCTTTGTGGACATTTCTTCAGAAACGGCGTGAAGGTCAAGGTCGCACCACTTCCTCTGCCCAAAAGAGGGTTTAGGAGCAGCCCTTTGCATTTCCAGAACCTTCCTAGGGCACAGGGGATCTTGGGAGGAGCCTGATTTGGAGAGCGGAGGAGGCAGTGACCACGGAAACCCCAGGCCAAGCCCGTTTCACCCCTAAGAAATGAACACAGCCCCGTGACTCAGAACTGAGAACAAAGGGGGTTCCCAGTAGGTGACGCACCCCCAGGGGAAACATGACTGTCCAAAGATGTCAGGGCCAAAAGCATTTGTAGTTCTTTTTTTAAACCAAAAGGACCAAGCTTCATCCCTCCCCCACACTCTCGATAGCCGATGCAGGAGCAGAGGGAGAAAGGAACGATGATGAAGTAGGAGAAAGAACTGTTTAATGAGACAAAATAAAACACACACAAAAATAAACCAGAGCTGGCCCAGCGTTTAGGGCAAGGATGTGGCAACGATAGACACCTTCGCTTCTTCCACCAGAAAAACAGCACCCCGAGTCCAAGGGTGCTAGGAAAATCCCAAAAAAGACTCAAGAGAGCCCCAAGCACCCTGGTAAGAACCCAAAAAACACTTTGTCAATATTGCCTAAATGTGGGTTATAAGCACTGGGTCCCCAACCCAAAGGGATAGAAACAGGAGCCCCAGGCTGCTTTGGAAACATGAGGCTGCACCCTAGAGAATGCTGCAGGGGGAATCTGTCCATCGGCTGAGAAAAGGGGGCCTTGAAAGGAACCCAGCAATATCCACACCACGAGGAGGAAGCCGAATTTTACCATGGAACCCTCACTACGTAGGCAATGGCCGCCGGGGAAAGAGGTCTCAGTAGGGAGAAAAGCCCAAGTCTGCCGTTGCCAAACTGGCTCTGTGTTACAGGGGCTTGTCCCAGATCGGGGGCGCAACTGATTCTTTTTCTTTGGAGCCAAAGGACGAATCAAACTGTGGGTTGGAATCAAGAAAGCGCTTCACAAGTACTCCTGTGCCAGGGTCTTTGATGGCCATCACCATGACTTTCCAGGCAGGCCCCTGGCCCGAGCTACCACTTACCTACCTCCTATTGTGCACAAGGCTGCACTTCTTGACCAAATTAGGTCTTCTTAGACCTCCAAGGCAGCCTGGTGTGCTTCCAGGAAGGAGTGGGTAAGTGGCTATTTTGGTCTGTCTGCCCATTTGGCTTCTCTCGGGCTGGCTAGCTCAGCCGCTCAGCCCATGGTCAAGCCAGAGAATTGGGCACCTTTGCCCTGGCCCATTGCCCTACAATCTCTCCCATCCTTCATCCTGATAACACCACCACTCGCTGCAGGCCACCTCTCTTCTCTTGGATACAAGAGCCAGTCCTGAGCGCAGGATGGGGGCAGACACTCCACTGTTGTCTCTAAAGAAAGGATGGCTATCAACAGGGAATATAAAAATGTTATTTAGAACTTCGGTTCTCAGATGTTTCATACAAAGGGGAGACTGTTGCACTGGGGAACAGGGAGATCCGATCTGCACCAACCAGGACTTCTCCCACCGCACATTCTGTTTTCAAAACACTTTGGAATACAGCGAGATTTCTGGGTGTGGGGCAGGGAAAAAATGTTTCTTCTAGAAGGAGAGAAGAGCTAACTGAAGGGATGAAAACTCATCTGAGCCTAAAGGGAACATCATCCTGCGGAAGGGCAGCTCTTGGGGGATATGATGGAGACAAACAATATCCTTAAGTAGAGGCAGCAGGTTGAGGAGAGCCGGAGTAGTAGCATGAGGGTTGAGTGTTTAAGCCACAGAACATTCTAGTAGCCCACCATAGGAATGCAGGCACCCAGGTTTTATCCCCCCTCTCTTAAATTAACCCCTTGGGCCTGGGTTCGGGTGGTGCCAGGGCAGTTTTTTGCTTCCACTGGGATTGCTGCCAAGAAGAAACAGCAAAGAGCCTTTATCACATAGTTTGAAAACCTGTTTTGTTACCTGGAGGCGAGTCAGGCGGTACACAGATTTCTTTTCTCAGGGTGGGGGCTGGGGAAGCAGGGCAGCTTTCCAAGACCTTCTCTGTGCTCAGCTCACCCTGGAGGTCCCAAGGTACCTAACTGGGGACCCCCACATTTCTGCCTCTGCGATTCCTCCCTTACCACCCTCCCCTGCTACCTGTCCTGGAGACTTGGGAAGGCCCCTTGGTTATCCCCCTCCCCACCCTGGCTCCAGAGACTGTGGGAATCTGAACATCATGACCATGAGAGACAGAACCAAGGTCGAGTGGCTCAAAGAGACTCATTCATGAGGCAAACAGAAAAGCAGGCCCACAGAGAGGTGAGCAGGACACAGGCTTCAGGTCGTCATCCACAGTCCCTGCCACCCTTGTTCCTAGCAACTAGAGACGCCATGATCCTCCCGGTCCTGGGCCACTCTTCCCTTAAACACATCCTTCTCAGGGCCAGAGAGATAGCACAGCAGTAGTGCATTTGCCTTGCATGCAGATGGATGGTGGTTCGAATTCTAGCATCCCATATGGTCCCCCAAGCTTGCCAGGAGCGATTTCTGAGTGCAGAGCCAGAAGTAAACCCTGGGGGCTCCCAGGTATGACCCCAAAACCAAAAAAATAAAAAACCCACATCCTTCTCTCTGCCCTTGACCTTGCTCCCAGCCCCTTCTGGCCTGGTAGATTCATGGTAAGGAACATCGGATCTGATACACTATAAAGAGCAATCAATACCTGCATGATGGGGCCACTCATCCAACAGACGGTGGCAGGAGGAAACTGAGTGCTTTGCACACATCGCTGCATGTCCCACTGCTAGAATGACAAAGGAGCAAGGCTAAAGAGAAGTGGACCAAGGGGACACTCCAAGAGTGGGGGAACAAAACAGAGAGGCCCCGAGAAAGGCGAGCAGTGTGAAACCGGCCTGGTTCTCCACTCTGCCTCATGGGGAGACCCTCATTACAATATTTCTCCCAGAGTGATGGTTCGGTTATAGCTGTCCTTTCAGGGGCTGGGGAGGTGGGCAAAGGAGTTCATGCTGTGTTTTTCTATTTTGTCTTTGTTTTCTGGTGCAGGGAATGAACCCAGGATTTCCAGCATGCGAAGAGCCACAGACCCAGACACTCAATACCGAACATTTCTAAACTGTTAAGAACTATGGCAACTAACTCAGAGTTTAGCAAATGTGAGCAGAGGCAGATGCCATGGAAGTTAGAGATGGGTAGTGCTGAGGGGAGAGGGGCTCATCCGCTAGAAAACATGTGGCTTCAAGTCCTCCCCCTTTTCTATGAAGTCCTGGGGACTTTTATTTCACTTTGATGACAGATCCTCTGTCTGAAACCTCTTGATTTCTCCCTAACAGTCAGGGAACTGCCTGGGCTGGCTACCACCCATAGGGGGGCGGAGAGGGTCCCCCACCTGGAGTGCCCTCATAGGGGAACCCAAAGAGCACAAGTTCACAGACAAAGGGGGAGGGTCATGCTCTCACAGCTGGAGGCCACAGTCTGTCTCAGGACCAGCACAGATGCGGGACATGCTCGGGGCAGAGCCCAGAACACCCAGCTCCACCCACGGCCATGGAAAGAAGAGAAGCTTCCAGATGCTCAGAGGTGCCTGGGTGCTGGAGGGGCCTCAGAAGAGAGGAGTGGTGTCCTCACCCCAGGAAGGCTGCAGGCAGCTCTCCAGGGAGAGCAAATGGGGCCTGGCACCATGCACAGTCAAGCTGTCATTGAAGCCAGAGCAGGGAGCAGGGGTGGTGGAGGAGAGGGGCTGGGGAAGAGACATAGAGGCACAGGAAAAGCCTGGAGGAACTCAACACAGGTGTGTGTGTGTGTGTGTGTGTGTGTGTGTGTGTGTGTGTGTGTGTGTGTGTGTGTTTGTGTGTGTGTGTGTTTGTGTTTGCATTTGCACATGTGTACTGTGTCTCTGCAAGAGCCCCTAGACCAGCTGGGATATGGTGTTACCCGCACATGGAGAGAACTAGGCCAAGACGAGGCCCGATGCAGCACCTGCTCTCTGGGCCCTGCCCCTCACCCCCTCACTCGCTCCCTGAAACTTCCCACGTGTGTACAGAGAATGTTCTCATCCGGGCGTGGGGGTGGCCGGTCTGAGGCTGACTCAAACCCCAGAGGCCACCGAAGGGAAGGGGAAAAAAAAAAACGACAACAAAACCGATAAATCTGATTACATGGAAATAAAAACTTTCTGCCTGTGGGGGGAAAAAACACCATAAACAAGAGACAAATGACAAAGCGGGAAGTTTCTGAGACATAAATCTTCCAGACAAAGGCTAATTTCATGAATATATCAGGAACATGAGTCGGGAAGAGGAGACCCAGGCCAGGCCAAGCTATCGGGTAGCAAATATGAAACAATTGTGGGGTGAGCGAAATGTAGACTCAGGGTCTCAATACTGGTGGATGATGAACCATGGGGTGTCCCTGAAATTCCAAATAAGTCGATAAACACAAGCATTCGCTTGGAAGACAAGCCAGTCTGCCCTGCCCACACAACAAATCCACTTCTTGCTAACCCCAAAATTTCTGTTCCAGGATGTTTCTTCTCTACTTGGAAGTGCACAGAATAATGCCCCAGGAAAGAGATCTCTGCAGCCAGGCTTATCCCAGCACAAGTGGGAGAAAGATCCGGAAGAGTTTGACAAAAGGAGACCAATTACTTCAATGAAGGGATGTTCCCACAAGGGCCTATTATTTAGGCACTATAGAGAGAAGGAAGCACTCAGGATATTGATGTGGAACAAGCCCCAAGGAAGATCAGGGAGCAGACAAAGCCACCAAGATCAAACAGCAGCTCAGCCTGTCCCTGCCAGCGGGGACCAGCAAAACCAGGATTGAGGCAGTGAGGGACACTGTCAGGTGAAGAGCTTCCTCCCGGCATCTGCTGGCATCAATACCGCTTCTGGGGACATCCCAGAACCTGGAGATGAGACAAATGAGGCTGAGCCAGCTTGGGTCAGACCAGTGTATCCCACAGCCAGAGCAACCTTCACGGTGTTGAGCAGCCAGTGCTTGCCTGATGGCTGCCAAATAAAGATGCTGCTGGCTGGACGCCACCACGGGGCTTCGTAATGGGCTGGCAAAGAGGCATGCACCCATTTCCCTGGCAATCGTCACCTCCCAGTCCACCAGCCTGAGAGGGGCGACAGAGATAGGTGGAGCCATGAACTTGGGAGAAGGCTGTGTGCTCTGTGTTCGAACCTCCGGCACGAGGCTGGATCTCAGCAGAAATGTCTGTTAAGTATTCTCCTCTAATCAACATCCAGGCCTGGAAAACCAAAGAGCAAGCAGAAGGGAGCTGGAGAGATGTGTCTGCTTTTGTATGTGCACATGTCTGCTTCCTGGGGAAAGATCCAGGAAGCCTAGGATAGCAGAGTGCAGGGGGTTGGCCAGGAGGTCCCCACTGCTCTGAACCATGTCTTTCAAATCTGAGAGCATGTCCTCACCGTATCACTGTCTCTACACGGATGCACAAAAGTCACACGTGTCGAGATGTCTATGGACACACAAACTAATGTATACACAGACAGGCAATGCCTATGCATGTACTTAGGTAGGTATACACATGTACATGCCCCATCCAAACATCAACACATAGGTAGATAATGCATATGCACATGTCTATGTACAGATAATACACATATCCATGGTTATATATTCACACACCCACACAAATAAATGACAAACACACATACACACACACGTGGACGTAAAAAACTGGGTCGAACTGGCTTCGGTCCTAGTTTTGTTGCTGGTGAGTAGTGAGAGAGGCTGATTCACATTTCAAACAGCTTCTCAGCTTGTCTCCTCTTGCACAGAGTTGGGGGGCTAAGGAGTGGGCCACACTAATTTTTCTCCTCCCCGTCCTGAGGACTAACTGCAGGAGTCCCAAGAGCCCTTGGCCTTGTTCACAGCAAATGCCCACTCGTGGGGTCCACACGAGCCATCAGGACCACGATGGGGTCGTGAGTAGGACCAGGAGTGCAGGGACAGGAGAGTGTGGGCAGGGAGGGTAGGATCAGTTACCCCGAGGGGCAACATCTGCAGGAAGTGGGCAGAGAGTCCAGTGAGGAAATGCTTTCCAGCACAGCCTGAAATACGGGTGCAGACAGTACGGGAATGTGGAGAAGAGAGACAGGGGGACAGGAAGGACGAAGGCATGAGAGCAGGTAGACCCGAGGATCATCCCAGGGTTCTCGTGTGTCTACTCATGAAGACAGGGGTGAAGGCACATGCCCTGTGGGTAAATCCAGAGCAACCCAGGCCTGGCAAAATAGCTGGTGTTGGGAGGCACCAGATTAATGGCTGGTTAAGACTTAAAGCTTAGAGGGCTGGAGTGATAGCACAGCTGGAAGGACATTTGCCTTGTAGGTTGTAGGTGGTTGACCTAGGTTTGGTCCCCAATATCCCATAAGGTCCCTTAAGCCTGCTAGGAATAATTTCTGAGTTCAGAGCCAGGAGTGCCATCAGGTGTGGCCAAAAATAAAAAAATAAATAAAAAAATAAAAAGTTTCAGAACAATGATGGATACAGTGGCTACCCATGACAGGGATCCCTAGGCCCCAGGAAAAAGCCTCTTGTAGTGCCCTCCTGCCCTCCCTCCCTCTTTCCTGTTCTCTTCCCTCCCTCCTGCGCCTCTCCACTGCTTCCTGAACACGGGATCAAAGTCTTCACATACCTTCAATCTTTAAGGAAATAGTCCATTTCCGGCCAATCAGTGTCTTTATTTTGCCCCATGTCCTGAGTCACCAGTCACTGTCACAAGGGTGTCCTCCACCCACCTCTAAACACACTTCATCTCTCTGAGTGTCTAAGACCCACTGTAGGGGCTGGAGAGATAGCACGGCAGTAGGGCGTTTGCCTTACAAGCAGCCAGCCCAGGACCAACAGTGGTTGGAATCCTGGCATCCCATTTCATCCCCCATGCCTGCCAGGAGCGATTTCTGAGCAGAGAGCCAGGAGTAACCCCTGGGCACCGCCGAGTGTGGCCCCCAAACAGAACAAAACAAAACAAAACAAAACTAAGACCCTCTGTAGCTGCACTGTAAAGTCCATTGGCCAAAGGAATTCGCCAGAAGAAACCTGAGAACCAATTTGAAACCTCATGGTGCCAGAGTGATGGTAGCACAGTGGTAGGGTGTTTTGTTTGCCTTGCATGCAGATGACTCAGGACAGTCGTGGGTTCAATTTCCTGCATTCCATTTGATCCCCCAAGCCTGTTAGGAGCAATTTCTGAGTGCAGAGCCAGAAGTAACCCCTGGGGCCAGAGAGATAGCATGGAGGTAGTGTGTTTGCCTTGCATGTAGAAGGACAATGGTTCGAATCCTGACATCCCTTATGGTCCTCGGAGCCTGACAGTGGCGATTTCTGAGCGTATAGCCAGGAGTAACCCCTAAGAACTGCCAGGTGTGACCCAAAAACAAAACAAAACAAACAAAAAAAGAAGTAACCCCTGAGCACAGCCAAGTATGGCCCAAAAACCAAAACAAAATATCATGGATATTGTCAGAGCAAAAAACTAAACCAAAACAACCAGGGCATAAGCAAGGTTTCTGGAACCATCTATTGATGTGGGGTCTGGCTCTGGTCTGGCCCAGGGATACTGCCTTTGTCACGAGCTTGTCATTAAGATGATCTTCAGGGTAGTAGAGATAGCATGGAGGTAGGCCATTTGCCTTGCATGCAGAAGGACGGTGATTCGAATCCTGGCATCCCATATGGTACCCCGAGCCTGCCAGGGTAACCCCTGAGTGCAGCCAGGTGTGACCCAAAAACCAAAAAAAAAAACCAAAGATGATCTTCAGCTGTCACTGCCCTTCATGAGGTGAAACATCATTGCTGGGTGATGGCCACAACTCCAGGCTCTGCAGTCATGGAGGGAGCTGGAAGCTGATTTAGTGACAGTGTAGATACTGTCTACCACTCATGGGGGCTGGTCAGTCTTCAGGGAAATTGCTCAATTTTCTTGAGTCAACACCAGGGCAAATCTGATAGGGCTGTTCACAGTTGGTGGTTACAGCCATCCACGGTGGGGCTCCCAAAGGGTGTCTAGTTATGAGACCCAGGTGCCCATTTTCCTCTCCTGTTGCTTAGAATTACTTGTCTCCCAACCTGAACACACAACAAGTAGACAAGTAGATGGACTCAGCTTGGCCCCATCATCATCACAGGTTTAAGGGCAACAGAAAAGTCTGCCATGTATAGAAAACAGACCCGTGTTTTCTCCTGGCAGAGAATTACCAGGAGAAATGCCTTTGTGAAACAGTAAGAAACACATGCCAGGAGGGCAGGAGAGAGAAGTACTGCTGGACCTACCTCCTGCTAGAACCCAGGACACCAGAGATGAGCTCAGTTATTAGAGCAGAGCAGGAGGGAGGCCTTACAGACCCCCAGGGACGAGCTCTGAAAACTCAACACAAAGAAACGCAGCAAAGAGAAAGTGACCATTTTTATCTCAAAGACTCATTTTCCACGGCATCTGTCAAACTGTGATTTCTCTGCTCTGTGCACTTTGAGGGGAAGAAATTAAAAAAAAAACACACACATATGTCCATTTAATTGACTTAAAATATTGTATCTTTAAAGATACCGTGTAATGCAGTGCCCTTACGAGGCGAAGCCTAATCAGATTAGCTGGAAGTGCATTATTTTGAAAATAATTTCAGTTGCAATCTGATTTCAGCCCTATGCTTTTGGTAATCATATAAAGGAGGAGCTGCATGGGTCTCCCAACAGTTATGGCATATTTACTGTTCAGAGCCCAGCAATATAGAAATTAGCTAATTTTCTGGAAGCTAGACCGAATTTACCAGCATGTTCAGGGGCAGGGAAGGATAAAAGATACTAGTGGTTTCCATCTTTGTAATTAATGCTTATGTGTATTGTATGTGTCTCTCGAATTTATCGTTGGCTTTAAGTCGTTCCTTAGAGCCACGCCCCTCAACATGAGAAAAAGGACAGGCTGAACCCTAAGCCAAAGTGACTTGCACTAATTATTTCCACAAATATAAAAACAGGCACAGGCTGATGCCCATTCCCACAGCTGGGGGCTACCATCTGTAAGCTCTGAAGGGGGCAAGTGACAGAATCCATCAAAATGACAGTTGCATCCAGTTGGAATTTCCAGGATTCCATTTTTTTAGCGTTTCTTTCCTATCCAGACCCGACTTAGTACAGCACAAAGCTAATACCTGTCTCTGGGTCTTTTCCCAGAAAAAATTGGGAAGAGCTTGAAGGTCCTTCTGTAAAAAAAAGATGAATTAGTTCATTCTTAACACCTTAATACATGTAGCTTCCATGGACAAGAGGCAACCAGGTCAGCCTGCACTGATATGCTCCAAGTTCCAAAATGCAGGCAGGTAGAAAACACAGACACATGCAAAATAGTTTCTGTGTTGGCTGCCCTCTGTATAAACATGAGGAAAATAAGTACAGACATAGGCTTATGCATTAACCAGTACTCATAGGCAGACATGCATGTATCCCATTAAATCTAAACAGCCTCAAGGGCTCAAGAGAACATTCATGTCCCCAAGTATACACATACATGTATGTACTGAGTATAAACATCCATGTAGATCCAGCTGTCTATATGACACAACCCTCTGATGAACATTAGGTACAAATTCACACACATAGGACCCAGACTACACAGACCCTGAGAAAGAAAACCAGTGTCAACCACAAAGAGGAATCAAAGGGCTACAGCACGTGTGTTTTGGCTGTGGAAGTCCCCGTTCTGGTCTGTCCAAGCACTATGCAGAGGGTAGGTATCTCTTTCCTACACCACGGGGTGTGACTCCCAAGCAAACAAAAACTGGAACCATGAAAAGTAATGCCACCTAGTCAAAAATAAATTCATAAAGAATAACAGGTGTAATCATCATCAACTCTTCTTTTTAAATGGTAAATACACACTTGGAATGAATTACTAGTAAATAAGAACTTGAATACCTGTATTTTTATTTATTTATTTTTTTAGTGTTTGGGCCATGCCCAACAATGCTCAGAGGTTACTCCTGGCTCTGTGCTTAGAAATTACTCCTGGCAGGCTTAGGGGACCATATGCCTCTATTTTTAAAACAGCAAAACATTTAGGCCAAGATCAGTTTTTAAGAAGCCAGATAAGATTTAATTGTATGTAGTTCATGGGTTATAGAATATATGTGCCCCTGGGTGTAATCCCCAGCAACACACACACACACACACACACACACACACACACACACACAGCCATGTCATTCAAACTCTAGAGCTTAAAACCAACTGAGGTGCTCTCCCCCTTACTACTCTCTTGGAGTTCTTCTAAAATAATAAATGCCATGTAGCAGTTTGGAGGAAAACCAATTACAGGAACATAAATCATCATTACCCCCTCCCCAGATGAACGACCAAGGGACACATGTTCTAATTAACACCGAGTCACATTGTGTAAAGAGCAGTTTGCCTGGGACTGAACAGATGGCAGAGCAGCATAGGAGGTTTTTGGGGAGCAAGAAAGAAAACTGGATCCGACATCAAAAACTCACCACCGAAAGCAACTCTACCTGAATGAAAATCACTCTGAACATTGGCATGAGATCTCTAGACAACTTCCTTTGCATTTTTGAGGTCCATTGGAGATTGGGGAGGGGCTCCCTGCTGTTTTATTCTCAGACTCCAAGAGACACACGTTTATTCCAAACCCAGTGCCCCTCATCCATTTGCAGACACCCACTGGCCGCTCTCTTCAGCCGAAAGGCTTCCTGTCCCTGGATCAGGCATGGCTCAGTTATTCCAAACCCAGCGAGCATTTCAGCTCAGTGGAAGGTTCCAGAGTGTGAAGGAGCAAGGGCTGACATGGAGGCTGAGGTTTTTAATGACCATAGCCCTCGCCTTCCTTTGAAACTTGGATTTATGAGACTAGGAGGACAGGAGGAAAGGGAGCCCCCAGGGTGGAGGAGTCCTTCTGAGCATGCCCAGAGAAGGGACCCAATGTTTTTGCAGGCAGAAGAGGAAAGCAGGTTTCCTGTGCCTTCAGGCTCACCCCAGGCTTATAAGCTGTTTGCCTGTGGAAACTGTCACACACGACCAGATGGTGCCACCGGCCACACCTTCAGGTAAAGCAGGATTCACAGGTGCGAGAAGTTAAGTTTCATTTAGTTTCATTTCATTCCTGCTGCTCAGCTGGGATGCACCAAAGGAAAAACCAACTTACCAACCTCAAACCAAGTTCAACCTCTGATCACGATCTGGTTTCAACCAGTTCACAGTGATGGGAGGCTCACCTTTCCCTTTAGCAAGCCCCTCATCCTCTCTTTATGGACTTCATGTCTGTGTGTCTTCACTGGTCATTCCGGAGGGAGCAACAGAGAAAGAAAAAGTCTCAGACTTGGGCTGAGGTAGTCCAGCAGGGTGGGTGCTGGCCTTTCATGTGGCTGACCCGGATTCAAATCCCAGGCATCACATATGGTCCCTGGAGCTCTGGCAGGAGTAGCTCCTGTAGAGATTGGAGCCCTCTACCTCCAAAAAAAAAAGAAAAGAAAAGAAAAAAAAGAAAATGCCAAAACTTGGAGTAAAGTTTTAGGATGGTCAAGTTTTTGCATTGTGAAAAAAACAGAAAAGTTTTTTGCTTTGTTTGATTTGAAAGTCCATATAAGGGTGAAGGCAAAAAGTAGATGGGGTGGATAATTTCAGGCTCCACCAGTAACATGAAAGGCTATGAAGATCATGTCCAAATGATGCCTGTGATGTGAGTATCAAGACTTAGACACAATCATTCATGTATATAGCGCATGCGCGCGCACACAAACATACAAACACACACACACACACACTATCCACCTTAAAATACCCTCTTATCCACCTTAAACCATGCAAACCATTTCCACTCTACTCTCATCGGAGTTACTAGGATTCAAACTCAATTCCAACCTTCACCGGAGACCACAGACTTCTCTGGCTCAATGATATTTTTAAGCAGGAAAACTAATTATCCTATCTCACTGCCTATAAATTGAATTTCTGCTTCCGAGGCTGCTCTGCTGTCTGTCTCAGGGTGCCTCCTCTGTGATGGGGCCTTTTGGCAACCTCAGCCTCACAGGGAAGATGGGAAGAAAACAGAAAGAGCCTTCCTATTTTTCTAGAAGGTTCAGTAAGGGACCAACATTCAGTAATGCACCTGCATTTCCATAATGCTGCATGCTCTTAAAAGTTAAATCTATTTTTTATGAAATAAACATTCTTTTTAAGTGGTATTTTGGGGGGGGGGGAGTTCAAGGGCCACACCCATTGGAGTTTAAAGACAATGCTCTAGTGGATCCTAATAGTGCTCCAGGGATCATGTGCAGGACCAGGGATCCAACCTGGAGCCTCTTGTTTGCAAAGTTGATTAGCCTGTTGGTGAACTATCTCCTTAGTTCCTTGGTGTCCAATTTTACAGAAAAAATGGCAGAGTCCACAAAAAGCTGTGTGCAGAGCAAACCCTGCAATAGAGCCAGAACACTTGTGCTGGCTAGATTTTCTCACAACCCCCATCCCTCAGCTGGGAAAGGAGACTGAGATAGGAAACTTTTTGAAATTAAACCCCAAGAGTGAGTGAGCTGTGCACATTTCTGAAGGAAGACCTAGGAGACAGGCTGAAGGCCCACGCAGGGTAGGAGTTGCACAGACCATCCAGCTCCCTCGCTCTGCTACCACCCTAGACAGAGTGGCCTTCCAAACCTGTTGTCAGAGGCAGTTAGGATGTGCAGGCTCCAGCCGGCTGCTCTCAGCGCCGACCCTTTCCCAGGCTGGTATGTGGATCCTTCCCACCCTGATTTCTCAGGCAATGACAATTTCTTCTTTGTGTTATGGAGGCCTGAACCCCAGGTATAAAGTGGGTGTGGCCGTCACAAGCCCCTGGCCTGTGCTTGAGCCCATAGTTAAGAACCTTTCCAGCACTTGGTTGGAGGAATTCAAACATGTGACAACTAAACTTATATATCAACATCACAGCTGAAGTCTTATTTTCCTTTTTATTTTTTTTTTATTATTTGGGTCACACCCAGTGGTGCTCAGGAGTTACACCTGGTTCTGTGCTCAGGAATCACTCCTGGCAGGCTCAGGGAACCACATGAAATGCCAGGATCGAACCCAGGTTGGCTGCGTGCAAGGCCAAAAGCCCTACCCACTGTGATATCTCTCTGGCAGGTTAAGTTTATTCATAGGACGTTCCAGTGTCGCCATGTCCATGTTTTGAGGAACAGTCCTGACGGCATATTTCAGCATCTGAGGGCTGGTTCATCATACTCTTGGAATAGGAATAGAGTCTACTTTTATAATAGGAGGTTCAGTATAACATTACATCTGTCTGCACTCAAGCGTCACTTCTGACTGGCTCAGGGGACATATGGAATATTGGGGATCATACCCAGGTTTGCTACACATAAGGCAAATGCCTCCCCAATGTGTTCTTACTCCAGTCCATAAATTTCATATTTTGCTGGTTTCTGGGTCACACTCAGCAGCCTCAGTGCTCAGGGAATCATGTAATGCTGGGGGCCCAGCTGGGCTCCCACGAGCCCATTCAGCAACTCCTCAAAGTTAGGGGACCCAGAGGACAAGGAAGGACACGGTGTCCCAGTATACAGCACTGTGAAGACATATACTTCCCCAGCTTTGTGAACACACATGTAACACCTGTGTGAATGTCTCTGCCTCATACCAGGCCATAGAGAAACCGGTTCCCCTGACCCCATCTTCCTCAGTACATAATCCCACAGGAATCCTAGGATGATGGAGAATCTAGAACATGGCTCAGGAGACCATCCTGGCCTCTTTCTGAGACCCAACTTTCCTCCCTGCTGCGGAGAATTTTTTCCTAAAGTTTCCTCCAAACTCGCTTTTGTCACTGCCTGAGTGAGCGGCCAGGTTCAGTGTAGTTCACCCTACTTCTCCATGAGGATTAGCTTTTTCTTCCATTTGTGGTTGCCTCTTAGGACTTATCCAATGATCTGTCTGTGGTCTGGCAGCCTGGCACTGGCATAGAACCGGAAATAATCCTGTGATCACAGGCCAGATTCAAACTCTTGTCCCTGGGGGCAGGAGTCTCTAGAGACAGCTGGGGGCAGACAGGGGAAGGGTGGGATTATGCTTGGATGGGGTAAATTACCCTGAATGGAGTTGTTATTTGCTGCAGGGAGAAAAGGGGAAAAGAATCAGTGTGTGTGTGTGTGTGTGTGTGTGTGTGTCTGTGTGTGCATGTGGTATGTATGTGTGTCTATGTGTCTAAGGGCCACATACCATTGGACATATTAGGATGGTGGATCTTGGGCATTTTGGGGGTCGGTGGTCTACAGTTATTTTCGACATCAATACCATAAACTTGAACACTATTGGAACCATCTTATAAAAAGTATAATTCAGTTTTTAAAAATTTGATGTTATTATTTTATGAACAAAAAAGAAAAGAAAGGTTCATGACTTGAGAGGGAAAAGTGGAGGAACCAGGCTATGGAGCAGAATTGGACCTGCCAGGTAGGAAAGGACTGGCAGAAGACTGAGGGCTGGCATAGATCCTGTATCTGCTCTCCTAGACCAGGTGGTCCTGCAAACTCCCAGATACTCATTCTAGCTCCCAGGACTGCAGGGCTCCAGCCACACCAGCCCACACAAGTGGGCTGAGCATTGCTGGGAGCAGCCCCTCACCTTCCATGAAGCCCCCAAATCAATCAATGAATGGTGCTAAGGAGGGAAATAGAGTCTGGAAGATCCTTGGGGACGTTATGCTGTGGGAACATAAATCACTGGCAAACAGGACCAACTCATAGGAAGTCCTCAGGACCAACAGCAGTACATAACCATCTAGGTGGGTGTGGAAAGGTTTCTGGACAGGCTGGCAGCAAGAGAATATGCTTCGATGCCAACCAACATTGACAAACTCCAAGAGCAAATCCTGGTGCTCAGGACACTGGGCACGTGCTTAGCATATGAGAGACCTTAGTTCTATGCCCGGTACCACAACTCACACAAAGCAAGTGGCCCTTGAGCACCACCAGGTATGAACCAAACACCACAGCAAAACAAAGCAGTAAATGTAATTATATGTTTTAGATAAAAATATATATATAAATATATACATATACATATATATAGAAGGGGAAAAAGTTGTCTTTATTATTAGCGAGCTGCACTCTTCAGTCAACTTTGATCTGTGGGTGACATCCAAGGCATCATAGTGAGTGAGAAGCTAATAGACCAAAGGTCTCCTCTCCATGTTACAGATATTTTATCATATTTTGGGTACTGGGGTCACACCAAGGATCAGACTTAGGACCTGTGGTCTCACCGGTGCCTTAGCTCTGATTAACCACTGGGAGCTTCCTGTGGTCATTTAAGACAAGAGCCCATCAAAGGGACAGTAATATGCCCTCACTGACTTGCTTATTCTGAGCAAAACTGTTCTCCCAAGTTCTATGCACTATCGCCAAGAAAGTTAGGCTGTGATTCTAATCAACTTTATTTCAAATAGAATTCCAGGGGCCAGAGTGAAAGCACAGTGATAGAACGTTTGTCTTAAACACTGCCGACCTGAGATGGACCCAGGTTCGATTCCCAGTCTGCCAGGATGATACGGTCCCTGAGACTGCCAGGAGCAATTTCTTTTTTTTTTTTTTTCGGGCTACACCCGTTTGATGCTCAGGGGTTACTCCTGGTTAAGTGCTCAGAAACTGCCCCTGGCTTGGGGGGACCATATGGGACACCGGGGGATCGAACCGCAGTCCTTCCTTGGCTAGCACTTGCAAGGCAGACACCTTACCTCTAGCGCCACCTCACAGGCCCCCAGGAGCAATTTCTTGAGCACAGAGCCAGAAGTAACCCCTGAGCACCACCGTTGAGGCCCCAAAACAAACAAACAAACAAACAAAAAGTAGAATTTGGGGTGGGGCACAAAAAAAAAAGTAGGATTCTAACACCTGGCATATACCAGGTAGGTCTGCTTTTTGTTTGTTTGTTTTTCCTCTCAGGTGTCCCAGGATCAGAATTTGGCCTGGAAATTTGTGATTTGCTCCCAATCTTCAAAAGCTTGGAGCTGCATGCAATGGCCCATTGTGATACACCCTTAAAAATGATCTACATGGTCACCAGATCGGCCCATGTTTCAACACAAAGAAGGATGGTCGGGATGTATATAAAGTATGTCAATAGAATGGACAAGATCTATATTAGGTTAGATTCAATGTACATCTAAATAGCATGTCCAAATGTCCCGACCAAGTTCGCTTACTTGAAATACCATCCAGGCATGATGACATTTTATAACCTACTGAGAATTCCTATTGAAAGGCAAGGGATCCTCATAATATCAGAAGTTAAGATCACAGGACTGGCAAAACACAGGTTCACAGAAAAAAAAATGCTTAATAAACAGTAATGGGAAATATAAGAGCAAGAATTGACTGTGTGGGGCTCATGTAAGCTTAAATGTCGCACCCAGTTTAACCCAACAAATCTTACAACAGCCCTGATTCCGGCCCATTTTGTAAATGACTGAGCTACATCAGTTCAAAAATTCTCCTGAAACTCAATCCCTAGGCATTTGGCTTTTGTTCTGGGATTTCCACTGCCTTAGAGGACCCAGCCTTTAATGGGCTCTTTCTGAGAAATACTCCATCAGTTCTGAGAAGAACTTTTATTGAACGCTCCATTGAACTTCATTTTGCAATTAATGAAACTTTCAAGACATATTTCGCCTTCCCCACCCCCTTTTTTTCAATACTAGTTATTTTGTTCTTGCCTTTTGGGTAATTAGAAGCAGAAAAAAACGACTCCCACTAAGAACCAGAGGCAATAAATATGGCAACAAAAACACCACATGCCAAAACAACTGTTGTGTATGGAGCCCACCTCTTGGGAAGAAACACATTCTGCACCAAACGTCTTTCATACCTACATATCAAATGGATCATTCATTGACTGTGGGAGGACTTCAACTGGAAATAGAACATTTTGAGTCTAATTTCTTTCTTGACAAGGTTATTTAACCTTTTCTAGGCTGGGAACTGGACTCTTCAATGCCCCATGCAATGCAAACCCTTTTGGTAAAAGCAAACCACACACCAATTAAGTTGTTTACTGTCTTGGCCTAAAAAATGTTTGCATGTTAACTGAGTCCAAATGATTATATCTGCTCGTCTTCTTTTAAAGTCTGAACCAAATAATCATTGGCCACAATCCACAGGAATGGAACAGTTCTCTATCCATGAGACACTGCCCACATCAGGCCAAGGACCAAAAAGGGTACAATTTCTAGACAAAGACTTTTCTTCCATGTTTTGTTATGGGGGCATCAAAATTCACTTTCTCAGTCACCCACCCAATGCACTATCCCGAAATTTTCCATTTAATTCTGTCCCATGTTAAATCACAGGGCTCTACTGCTAATAAATAAAACCCTAAGGATTAGTTAGGGGTCAGAGAGAGAATTCGATAGGCAAGACAGCAATCAATTCTTTCTATGCAAAATGTCCAGGTTTGGTCCGCAGCACCTCATCATCCCCTAAGCAATAAGCAGGTAACATGGCCCCAAAAGTAAAACAAAAAAAAAAAAAAAAGAAGAAGAAAAACAAAATAACAAACAAACAAAACCATACTGTCTAGTTCAGAGGAAGCAAGATAGGCTCCCAAAGAATTCCCTAGACTTCCTGGTTTTGGGTCGGTCAAGGGCACTTTGGACTAAACTTGGCTTATGGTTCTTCTTGCTATACAAAGTCACATTTGTCACACCAGAAACTGAGTGTCCATTCTCTGCCCAACCACAACCCCAAACCCCAGAGCCCAGCTCCGTCACCTTCATCAGAACGTGCTAGTGTAGGGAGAACAGATGTGCCATACAGGGCTGGTATGTGAGGAGGCTCAGGGGTTCCTCTTGGCTCTGCACTCAAGAATCACTCTGTGTAGTATTCCGGGGACCATTAGCATGCTGAGGATTGAACCCAGGTTAACTGGCCATGTACAAGACAAGTGCCCTGCCCTCTGTTTTATATCACTTTTATATAACTATAAAAATGTGTTAGGGAGGCTGGAGCAATAGCACAACGGTAGGGTGTTTGTCTTGCACGCGGCTGACCCAGGACAGACCAGGGTTCGATCCCCGGCATCCCATATGGTCCCCTGAGCCAGGAGCAATTTCTTAGTGCATCACCAGAAGTAACCCTTGAGCGTCACCAGGTGTGGCCCCAAAACAAAACAAAAATAATAAAAAAATATATATATAAACTTGTTAGGAGACAGAGAGTGATAGTACAGTGGATAGGGTGTTCTTGAGCCATTCTCGAAACTGATGAGATGACTTAGGAATTTTATTTCATCAAAGATAAATCGATAATCTTTTTTTTTTTTGGGGGGGGGACGCAGCTCAAGGCTGTGTTTCCATGAAGGATTGATTTGAATACAAAATCACATATGAATGAGTTGGATTCTACTGAATGTATTTTGTGCAAACAGAAAGAGAAAAGCTAAAGGACAGGTCAGAGTTGACTGAAGAGGAGGGAACAGAAGAGTTGAGGGGTGTGGGAGTAAGCTGGAGCAAGAGCTTGGGGGACGAAGAAGGGGCAGCAAGGAGAGGAGACAGTGTCCTGGTTTTCCCTTCTTGGGGTTTCTGAAGGAAGGTTGCAACAAGCAGGGCTCAGGGGCTACTCCCGCTTTGTGCTCAGGAGTCACTCCTGGTGGTCGGTGAAGGATGAGGTACTGGGGATGGAGCCAGGGCTTCCCTCCTACGAAGTCTCCAGTGCCAGAGGAATCTTTCTCAAGGATCACCTGCCAGGGGGTCCCAGAGAGCAAGTTATGCATTAGCTCGTGGGATAGTTTGGGGGCAAGAGGTGGAACAACCAGGAGGGTATGGATAGCAGGGAAGAGGGGAGATCGTTCCCAGCCCCCCCCCCATTTCGTCTGGTCAAGTGGCCTGGAGCTCTGGGGCAGATGGTTCCCCCAATATGCTCTGCATTGAGAGGATCCCTTTGTAAATCACCCTGTTCTGTCTGGGACCTTCAAGAGGTACTGAGTCTCTAAGTCAGAGTTCCCACAGCCTCTGATTTCCACCAAACCTCCTCTCCAGATGTCGAACCCAATCACTCCACGTCTCCCTTTCTCCCTCCACCCCAAAAGCTCTAAGGCTCCGCTTTGTATCAGAGTAAGAGTTGCTGGTTTCCCTGTTAGAACCCTCTTCTCAGAATGTCACAGAATTCTTTTTATTGAGTGGGGCATACCTGGCTATCTTAGGCTTTACTCCTGGCTCTACTTCTTCTGAAGAATCACTCCTCTCGATATTTGGGGACTATGTGAGATACCTGGGATTGAACTCAGGTCAGTTACATGCAAAGCAAGAGCCTTCCCCACTGTGCTATCTTTCCAGCCCTGTCACAGATTTCTTTAGGTCAGTGACTAGTTGTACTTCCCAGGTCACAAAAGTACAAGGATGTAGGGACCTGAAAAAGGAATGACACTGGGTCTGGGGGCTCTGAATGAGACTATGGTGAAGGAAGAATGGAAGGATGGGACCTTACAGGTAGGTGCTCAAAAATGGGAGTGATTTGGAAAAGGCAAAAACTCCAGGTAGAGGTCATTTAGCAGCCACCAGAGACCAAGGGCATGGAGAAAATCTCCCCCAAGTGAGAGGGCTGCCCCCCATCCATCTTCTCCCTACAGCCATCCCCACTCATAACCCTGCACCCAAAATGACTGCCACAGTGTGTTGGCTGAAAAGGAAATTGTGCAGAATGACAGCTGAGAGCTTCTAAAACAGCCAAGAAGATAAGTCTGAGGAACAAGAGGAGCAGAACTCGAAAGAAGTATGGCAAGTTGGGTGCTTGAATGGGCACCTCCACTGTGAGAAGACATGGTCATGGAACTAGAGACACTATTTGTGCCCCCCCCCCCACCCCCAGTTCCTTTCTTTCATTAAGCGAGAAAGGCTCTCCAGGGGCCAGAGAGATAGTGTGGAGATGGGGTGTTTGCCTTGCATGCATAAGAATGGTGGTTTGAATCCCAGAATCCCATAGGGTCCCTCGGGCCTGACAGGAGGAGCGATTTCTGAGCGTAGAACCAGGAGTAACCCCTGAGCGCTGCTGGGTGTGACCCAAAAAAAAAAGGGCTCTCCAGAGATCACGCAGGAAAGCACCACTGGCCACATGGACACTGGATGGGAAATGATTTAGGGCTTTGGGCCCTGTCTGGAGGATGGTGACATCAGCAGACGGGCAGACGAGGAACAACAGTCCCACGGAGGAAGTGGATGAGTTCACTTCTAGATATTTTGAATCTGGAACGTTTATGTCACCAAACTTTCTTTTTTTAGTTTTCAGGAATTTGAAAACAAACTCGTTGGGGTTTGGGGGGGACTGAGAGCAAGAGCTGCCCACAGACACAGCTTCACCGTCTCGGCCGCACGGAGGAACAAGTGGCTGGGCCAGTCCCACAAGAAGGTGGCAATCTGGGTTATGTGGGCTCTGTGTGTGTGTGACTGTGTGACTCTGTGTGTGTGTGTGTGTGTGTGTGTGTGTGTGAAAGAGAGAGAGAGATAGACAGACACACAGACAGAAACAGGAGAAAAAGAGAAACAGTGAGGGAGAGGGAGAGACAGACAAACAGAGGGAGAGCGAAAAAGACAGAAGCAAACAGAGAGACAGGGAAACATAGGAGAGAGAAAAAGAGAGAAACAGAGGTGGGGGAGAGAGAGTGAGAGAGAGAGAGAGAGAGAGAGAGAGAGAGAGAGAGAGAGAGAGTCATTCAATCAAAGTCCTAAAGAGAAGGCCTTGAATCTTATGAGGATTTGAGGATTTTAGGGACAATCTTTTCCATGTAGGTGCCTGACATTATCATGACCAAATTCTCCTGAATTGGCCCATAAAAGTTTTCCTCCCTGGGCCCGGAGAGATAGCACAGCGGTGTTTGCCTTGCAAGCAGCCGATCCAGGACTAAAGGTGGTTGGTTCGAATCCCGGTGTCCCATATGGTCCCCCGTGCCTGCCAGGAGCTATTTCTGAGCAGACAGCCAGGAGTAACCCCTGAGCACCGCCGAGTGTGGCCCAAAAACCAAAAAAAAAAAAAAAAGTTTTCCTCCCAAACAAAAATCACTTTGTTTAAAAAAAAAAAAAAAAAAAAAGGGCCCTTTTAAAGTAATGGCACAGCAGTTAGGGCACTTGCCTTGTGGGCAGCCAACCCAGGTTCAATCCATGGCATTCCATAGTGTCCCCCGAGTCCTTCGGGAGTGATCAGTGAGTACAAATTCAGGAGTCAAAATTGAGCATCACTGGTGTGGCCCCAAAATAAAAATTAAAAAAAAATCATACCAAGTTCTTTCCATTTTCCTCGATGCTGGCAGGCATTTGCTGCTGGTCTGTTTTGCTTTGCACAGATGGAGCAAAGAACTCTGGGAAGATGATCGGCGACCCACGCCTGCTATTCTATTTGGTCAACGATCCCCCAGCCCAGTGCCTGGTCCCAAGATAGGTGAGAAACAAGTGCATTGAATATAGGTGGGCCCAGCAGAGCCACAATTGTCAGATGCCTCCCAACCATTGAGAGACATGTCGCCCATTCAAAGAATTCCACCTCAGAACTGCGAACCACTGCTCAGTGCCATGTTCTGGACAGCAAAACCCACCACCCAACAGAAAACTACAAAGCTAAAAGCACTGAAAGTCACAGCTTCCTCTTTCTTCATGGAGCACAACAGAAGGAAAGCAGAAAGGATGAGTGTAAGCAGCAATTGTAAAAAAAAACAATCCCACAGGGCTGGAGTGATAGCACCATGGTAGGGTGTTTGCCTAGCATATGGCTAACCCTGGACAAACCTGGGTTCAATCCCATCTGGTTCCCCCAAGCCCGCCAAGTGAGATTTCTGAGTGCAGTAAGGCGTAACCCCTGAGTGCCGCTGGGTGTGGCCCCAAACCAAAAACAAACAAACAAAAAAAGCAGGGGGTCTTGGGTTTACTCCACAGAAATTCTCTTGCTTACACACACTGCACAAAACTCAACAATGACACTGCTGAATGAACAAATGCATGAAAGCATTAATGAATGAATGAAGCTCAGAGAGGTCTTCCCAGAAGTCTTCAGCAATGGTAAAACCATTCTATATCTGTCATTCATTCACTCACTCAGCAAATGCCACTGAGCAGTCAGGAGTATTAAGGCCATTTATTGGCACTAAATCAGTCAGGCCCTCTCCTCCCACAAATGTGACAGCAAGAGGGAAGGAAAGGGCGAGCGAACACATCTGTATCAGAACCTAACCAGACCTCCAACATGGGGAGAAGGGTAGGAGAGGCCTACCGGGGGAAGCTTGGACCTCCATCTGCATGGCTGAGCCTGGAGGGATGGAAGTGTCTGGCAGGTGTGGATGAAGCTGTCCATTCAGCAGGGCAAAGAATCCCCCATCGACAAAACAAGCTGGTCAGTTTAGGGCCCTGCTGGGAGCAGCAAGAGCTGGAAGGTGACCAGATGAGAGAAAACTTTCCAGCACAAGAAGATACCCGACTGCACTGGAATGAGGAGAACCGGGAGCTCATTTGTGGCACTCAGAGAAGAGCTGAGACGACATCCCACAGGGCCTTCAGGCAGGGGAGGACATGCAGAGCTACAGGGAGCCTCAATGGGGCTGGAACCAACTGTCCGATTGCCTGGCCCAGGTAAAGCTGCCCACGGAGCCCCAAGGAAATGTTTGGTTCAGAGGAAAGAGGGAAGGACATCTGCTCAGTGCTGGAAGCAGAGTTTCTGCAGATAGTGGAGTCCTGACTCCTGTGCCCAAGATGGGTTTCTTCGACGTCAACTTGCGAGGATGGAGTTCCCTGTTTCCCAGAGCCAAGCAGAATTCCTCATGCTGGTTTTTATCTTGGTATAACTCGTCCAACACAACCTCCAGGCCTGATTCGTATCAAGGGTGCAGGGCAAGGGGTACCCACAGAGGGTGCCCTGGCACAAAGTTCAGGCTTGGGCTTGGGTACGGGAATTCAGCTGCCAGGAGGGCACAGCCTGGGTGAGAAGAATCCAGGCCAGGGCATACCTCTCCACTGCTGTCCCCTCACAAATGCCGCTCAGCCTCACTTGGTGGGGAAAGGAAGGAAGATGGGCTGCAATGGGGGCTCGCACAGAGTGCAAGGCGGTGGGAAGCGAGGGAACAGCCGGTTCATGTCAGCTGCAGTCACCACAGAGGCGAAAACAAGAGCCCAGAGAGAGGGGAGCTGTGTAGGAGGGAGCTTCTTTCCACGCCCAGGCTCGCTCTTTCCCAGGTCCTTATCAGCGTCTTTCTAAGGGCCCAGAGATGTGATCTTGCAGCTCCGCATCTGGATGCCTCCTCCACACAGACGCATCGCCCGATCTGCCCTCCTCCTCACCACGGAACCAAAGCTGGGTTCCACCCTCTGCATCTACTGCTGTTTGCCACAGACAGCAAGGACCGGCCCCCACCAACCCGGGCTGCTCTTTGAAGGAACCCCTCCACCCCCAGTCCTTGACCCGAGGCCTAACCAAGCTGCAGATTGAAATGCAAGAGAAAAAGCAGAACAAAATCAAAGAAAGGCTTGTCACAACAGTCAACAAGCATGATGAGGCTGGGTTTCTTTCAGAGACAGAATCGGGGGTCCTGGGGACTCCATTTCCATTTCTTTTTATGTGGTCCAAGAACTTCTAAATTATTCTGTATGTGTAGTAGTAGTAGTAGTAGTAGTAGTAGTAGTAGTAGTAGTAGTAGTAGTAGCAGCAGCAGCAGCAGCAGCAGCAGCAGCAGCAGCAGCAGTAGTTTGGTTTGGGGATCACACCTGGCGGTGCTCAGGGGTTAGTCCTAGCTCTCTGCACTCACTCAGGAGTTATTCCTGGTGATGTTTGGGGGACCATATGGGATGCTCAGAATTGAATCTGAGTCATATGCAGTGTCATGGCAAGTGCCCTACCCACTGTGCTGTCACTCTGGCCTCTGTATTACTATTTTTGACAGAGGAGAGAGAAATTTATGATACTATATGTGTGTTTGGATGATCTGGCTCATGTATATCTTTATACAGACGTATATATGTCTATATCATATCAATCATGTATCATCTATCATGTACGTCTATATCATATCAGTGTAGAGTTTAATAAAAAAAATATTACCTCCACATTCCTCAAAAAAGTCATCCCTGTTCTTAGCAGCTGAAAAACAGCATGAACTGGAACACGGATGCTCTCATGGTGCCTGGCCTGGGGAATCCACTGCCTTAGGGCCCCTGTCTGACTGTCAAGTAGGATTCCAGAGAACTGCTGGAGTTTGCGATTTATACCAAGAAGTACCCAGGACTGCACAAGGCTCACCAGGACACAGGTGAGCCCTGGCATTCGAAGGCCTTGATGTCGCCGGCACATAGAAGAGCCTCTCTTTTCCTCAATCACATCGAGTGAGGAAATAATACAAAGAGGGCATTTTGCGGGACGGCCTTTCCCAGGGTGGAAAGGTGGAAAGTGGGTGCCCAATCTAGCTGCCGTCCCTTCTGACTCGTCTATTCTTAGCCATCAAAACAGAGGGTGCAGGGCCTGCAGAAACAGAAGATGCAGCCCTGGGGAAGGAAGTTCAGCCGGAGTCCAGGAAGGCCCCGAGCCACAGGGACTGGAGCAGAGTAGAGCTCACGGAAGATGTCACAGGAAGAAGTCGCAGGGTCACAACAGGAGCCTGGAAATGGGACGTTCAGTGCTCCACCCACCCACACACGAAAACTCAGCTGTTCGACACGGAAGCTGTGATGGAAGATCGGGACTAGGGGGAGGTTGGTCCAGTGGAAGAGAGAGGAAACAATTCCTCTGGCTTCCAGAAAATTACTTGAGATGGGGCTGGAGCCACAGCATGGTGGGGAGGGCTAATTGCCCTGTACTAGCTGACCCAGGTTCAATCCCCATATAATCTCCTGAGCCTACCGGGAGTGATTTCTGAGTGCAGAGCCAGGAGTAACCCCTATGTGTGGCCAAATGTGGTCCAAAAACAAATATATATAGTAATTATATATTGTAATATATAATTATATGTAATTATAATTATATAATCATATATTATTTATATATAAGCATATATAGGGAAGACTAAACACACATAATGAATTTCTAAGTCCTAACTCTGCCATCATTTTTACTCAGTTTACCTTAGAATTATTGCAATTTATTACCCGGATATCCCACAATATCAGTGACTTACACTTCTTTTCTCTTTCATTGACATTATAGCTTGTTCAGTACAGTGTCAGTCAGTCATGAAGGACTGAATACCATACCACACAGATGATGGTGAACACAAGACCAAATAGAACACTTTGACTGGTCCTTCCAGAAACCAAATACAGCACTTCAGATGGTCCTTCTGGAACCATCAGGAATTTGAACAGCAATCTACCCAGATCTGGCACTGATGGGGGAAGGTAAGCACTCGTACATTCAAGGAATAATACAGTTCGGATTTCTTCAGAAACTGAAAATGAGCATACCAAACCCCTCACAGTGTTCACACAAAGGATGGAAAAGCACTGATCAGAAAGGACACTTGGCAGCCTTGCATTCACCCATAACAGGAGAATTCATAGGTGCCAAAATCTAAGATCAAGCCATCTAGATGCCGACAGACATATGACTGGGAAAAAGCAGGGACCTCTAGATCTATAGAATACTAGTTAGCCGTTAAAAAGCTGAACGGAAAACTACTCTGCCATTAAAACTATGAATGGAATACTACTCTGGAGTTAAAAAGGTGAATGAATCCTACTCTGTCATTAAAACTGTGGAGGAAACGACCATTTAAAAGATAAACTATGATTTCAAAAAATGGATAAATCTTGAGATGTTTGTGCCAAGTCAGCCAGGAAGGGAAAGTCAATTACCAGCTAGATTTCGCTGTCTGTGGAACAAAAGAAATAACTCAAACAAATGGGCAAAAATAAATAAACTTAGTGAAAATCAGGTGGCTTGAAAGGTGGGGTGAGAGGAGCACAGAGTAGGATCTTAGGGAGAGTGTGTGCACTGGAACTTTAAAAGTGGAGCAGAAGGTCAGAGCCATAGCACAGCAGGGAGGGCGTTTGCCTTGCACATGACTGTCCTGAGTTCAATCCCCAGCATCCCATAGGGTCCCCCAAGCACCACCAGGAGTGATTCCTGAGTGGAGAGCCATAGTAACATCTGAGCTGAGCATGGCCAGGTATAACCCCCCCAAAAAATATATCATAAAAAGACGGGCAGTGAGGATTTTGGAGGTGCACAGCTAAGCCCTAAAGGCCCCTCACTCTGAGCAAGCCCATCAAAACCTGCCTTGGCCTTGAGTTTCCCTGCACCAGGCTGTGGAGGAACCGCGTTCTGACTTAAGAGGCTGAGGCGCCTGGGACCCACAGGACTCTGAGTGCAGGCGTGTCTCTGACAGACCCAAGTTCCCAGCCGCGTCCTGAGTCAACAGTTCAGCGGCCCCAGGATGGGCTCAGCCAGCCCAATCTGGGCGTGTAGGTGGGGAAACTCGAGCTGGGGCTGTTTCCGCTGAGTGAGCGGCTTTGCCTAGGAGGGGAAAGTGAGTCCCAGTGTTCAGGTAGCAACAGCAGTCTGAAGACCAGAACTGCAGGTCTGGGACTTGAAATCCCAGCAATCCCAGCAGCAATGGACCATTGCCAGATGCCAGCCAGAGTCTCCCTTCAGTCAGTTGCTGATAGGGAGCACTCACACACACACACACACACACACACACACACACACACACACACACACGCAATATACACACGCAATATACACACAACACACACACAGGTGGGCAACTTCAGCCTCTAGCACCCAACCCGGTTCTTGGGTGGGGAGATCCCACCATCAGTTGGTCCCCAGAGAAGATTAGAAGGACTTGGTGGGAAATCAGAATCCTTCTGATTCTACAGGGTGCTTGGTGCTCTCTGGCCACTGAGCATCTCAACCCAAGCAGATTTAGACCCTGAACATCGAGCGAGCTCATTGTACTTCTCTTTTTTGGGGGTTGTAAAGGGAGGATGGGGTGATGCACAGAAGAACAATTTTCAGCATAGGAAAACCCCCAAAACACTGGGCCAACACCTGCTTGATCTGTCGACTGCCCTCACGGCCAAGTGAAAGAATTACAAAAGGTTTGGGACAAAATTATCCTCACAATTTGCAAGATACAAGTAGAGAGAGAAAGGAGAGGGTTGGGGGGAGGGAGGGAGAGAGAGAGAGAGGGAGAGAGAGAGAGAGGGAGAGAGAGAGAGAGAGAGAGAGAGAGAGAGAGAGAGAGAGAGAGAGAGAGAGAGAATAGGAGACCTTCCTGGCATATGCCTAAAGCCAGGCAATATGTAAGGGGGACCCTGAATAGAATATTTGGAATATTGATTAATCTGGGGAACCCCCAAACCTGGCGAAGTTAAGCAGATAGAAATCAGTGTGGTCCTTTTTCTCTTCAACACAAACATACCCAAGATCAAATGCTGATGAATAATAACCCCAAAAGTCCCATTTCAAAACTTAAGAGATTTCAAGTGCAATAAGGCACTTGTGTGTAGTTTCGCAGTAGAAGGCAGGATAAGTCTGGGGAGGACCTGGGTTCAACCCCCAGCACCGCAGTAAGCAAAACTAAACGAAGCAAAAACTAAATGAGAAACACACTTATGGAACCACGGCCCTGCCGTGCTCCTGATCTTCTCCAAGCATCACAGATGCCAAGTCCACATTCAGATCTTTTTAAAGGACGAGCTTTCGTCCCACCAAGACACACTGTCAATTCTGGGCTTGGCTCTTCCTTGCAGAGGGAGCCCAGTCTCCTCCTGTCCCATGATTCGCTGTGCTCGAAGCTGACAGGTCAGGAGCTTGTCATTCTGAAAACACACAGAGAATAATTCAGCGCTTTCTCTGTGATCACAGAGAATGCAATTAATACCCTGGCTGCCGGGCTATGTAGACCAAACCTTCTGCCACAGTGTTTTGTGGCACTGCTGTCGGGGGGTAGCTTTGCCAATCTTTTCATTCCAACAGAAAGCGTGATGCCAGGCACCGGTGTTGAGCAGAGTATAATGAGGCAGACGGGGCGGCCCAGTGCTCAGTGCGGGAATGCACCCAGGGGGAGGTGGGTTCTAGACAAAGCTACCTTCAAAATCCATTAACCAGTGACTTTTGTCTCTGCTCACCTATGAAGGTGATTTAAATGCAGTCTTAGGAAGAGGAAAAAGGAGCTAAAGTAATAGCACAGCAGGGAGGGTGTTTGCCTTGCACACAGCGAATCCAGGTTCCAGGTTAGATCTCCAACATCCTTTAGGGTCCCCTGAGCCTGCCAGATGTAATATCTGAGCACAGGAGTGCTGCCTTGGGTGGCACAAAAACAAACTAAAAGAAAAAGGGGATCAGAACATGCCTCTGTCCATTCATCTCTTACTTAGAGGTTTCTTTTTTATGGAGGGGCCACACCCAGCAGTGCTCAGGGGTTACTTCTGCTTCTGTGCTTAGAAATCATTCCTGGCAGGCTCGGGGAAACATAGGGGATGCTGGGACTCGAACCCAGGTCCATCCTGGGTCGGCTTCATGCAACACAAATGCCCTACCACTGTGTTATTGCTCCAGCCCTTGGAGGTTTCTTAATTCACAGGAAGTACTTGTCTGTGCTTAGGGTAGAGAAAATAGTTGTGTTCAAAGAACAATGATTTGGGAAAACAATGAAGGGGTTTGACCTGGATTCCAGGAGCCCTCTCACCCCCACCCCAGATTAGCCAGAAGAGCAGGAAGAACCAGGCTGAGGCTGTGACCGGAGCTTGGCTGCTGGTTCTCTCACCTTCCAAACACCAGGCACCTTAGAGCCCAATTCAGCACCCCAGCCCCAGTTCCTGGTGCTGTGTTTTCTGGAGCAGCTGAGAGGTTATGTCCCTTGTCAAAGCTGCAGACAGGAAGAAAGGACCCAATCTGAGCACCAGGGATGTTTGAGGAATCCCTGGGCCCACCAAGGGGGTTCACAGCTCAGGGGTGATGGCCCTAAACTGGAAAGAGATATCATGGTGGGGACAGTTGAGCCCGATGTTATAACTGGTGTCCATGTGGAAGGGAGAATCATAGAGAAGGGAGTTGGGAGACAACACACATACACACACATGCACTCACACACACTCATATGCTTATACACTTATACACACAATTATACACTCACAGTCATACATACACACACACACATCCACACACATGCATAAGCTGGTTTCTTATTAAAAGAACTCCGAAATGATTTGCTGAACTGGACCCCTTGCTTCTTCCACCTCTGAAGACCTGCCTTGTCCTGGTAGTAAGCAAACCCCGAAACAGGCCTTCAAGGCTGATGAGTCCTCCACCCAGCCTCACCCACACTGCCAGGAGCCGGACATGTTTCTTGTGACTTCTGGTGGAACAGTTGCTGGTTACAAACACACACCTTCCCCCAGGCCCTGTCACCCCATCCATTCACATGAGACAAAACCTTTCTCTCAAGCCTCAGCTCCCACCTGGAAGGTGCCGTGGAAGCCAGCTTCAAACGACGCTGTGGAGATGTTGACTTCACGGCCCAGCTCCTGCCTCTGCTCCAGGACAGCCAGAATTTATTTACCCTCTGCAAGGTACTATCCTGGGTCTCTAGGAAGCCGACTGTGGCCACACTCTCCACACCATCCCCTGGGGGCCCCCAACACAGGCCAGACTCCGGCCAGGGTGCAGCAAAGAGAAAGAACAAACCACCAGCCATCTGGGAGAGGCGCGACTTTCAGCCTCCCGTGGAAGGTTCTCGGGATGCAGGGCTGTAGGGTGACCGAGAGTGACCCCTGGCATGAACTCGGGGTCAAGACAGTGGGGAGAGGCAGCAGGAACATGCGCTGCACTTTCCATTTCCTCCTGATCATGTTGAATCTAGCTGATGTGACCCACTGGCCCCGACCCGTGACTCTCTATGCACACCCCTATGCCAGACCCCAATGGCTCAGTTTCCACCCAGTGCTGCCTGCCTGCCCACATGACGGCCACTCGGGCCTGGAGTCATGAAGTCCGGGAGTCATGGGAATCCGGGAGTGGGCACGACTGTCCCAACACCACGGAAGGAAGAAGGGATTGTGACAGGCACTGCTACGCACTGAACATTTCCAGGCTTGGCTTTCAGCCCGGGAGAAAGCAGTTGCAGCTTGAAAGAAACTCCAGGTGTGGAGATCAGGCTGGGGAGCCAGTGCACCTCCTTTCCAGACCTGCCTAGGCTGCACCCCAAACCGGAGAGGGGACCCCAGCTCCCTCGAACAGTCAGAGCATTTGTATTCTGTTGGGCAAACGTGCGGTAAAATTGGAGTCCAAAGAGCTTGGTTGGGCCATACTCCTCCCTGCTGTTCTGGTTTCCACAATTTACCAAAAGGGTTAACCTCCCCCCCACTTGGGACCATCCCCGTCTTCTACCCCATCCTGCCCGGCCAGTCCTGGAGGGCAGGGTGGCAGCTGACCTCTGAACTTTTGACTCCAGACAGGACCCCCCATCCTCAGCTGCATCTGGAATCATCCACAACACTCAAGAGTCCAGACTAGGAGTCTGGCTTCCTTCCAGAAGGCTCCAAGGCACCACCCCCAAAGCCAGGGGAGACCAAAGAACCCCCCTCTCCATGGAGCTAGATTTGGGAAGGGGGAACTTCAGGTGTAACTGCCTCTCCCTGTCTCCCTCTCCCTCTCCACCCCCTTCTTCATCCCACTCCTCCTCCTCCCTCTCTCCCACTCCCTCTCCCTCTTTACCTTTCTCTCCCTCTCTTTTCTATCCCTCTCTCGTTCCCTCCCTTCCTCCCTCCACCCCTCTCTTCCCTCCCCCACTCCTAGACAAAGGGAATGGGAGTATGGAGGGAGCTGGGAGGAAGAATAAATGACAGCGTGATACACATACTGCACACATGGCTCTGTATCCTTAACATGTGTGTCTCTCTGAGACTCCACACTTAGTGCTCCTTGAGAGACAGGCTCCATGTGCTGGGCAGAAGCTGCAGCGTTGCTGTCAGGGTGGCTGGTCTTGCTCCCGAGGTCATGGCAGACACACTGTCGGTCTGAACCAGACCATTTCTGACACTGGCTTCTCTGCGTCCTGTCCCTGAGCGCCAATCAGAGCTTGTGGGGTTCAAGCAGCTTCCCGGGAGCTCTGAGAGCACAGACACCGCCTGCCTATCCTGTACCAAGTACCTGTGCCCTGATGAGTGGGTGTCAACATTGGGCACCTTAGGTTCCCCTACACACACGGTTAGGATAAACAGTTTTCCAGGGTCCCAGGCTGGGACACCTGTGCACATGGGAGGTTTAAGTGGGGCCTACAGAGAGGGGGTGTTCTCAGGAGGACAGCCAGTCCTGGCTCTCAGATGTGGGCCACCCAGCATCCTGTAGACCTCCTAGACTCTGGCCTGTGCTCAGCCCTGAGGACTCAACTCGGCAGGGTGCACACAAACCCAACTCCTTGATCTTCCTTTCCTGGTCCTCCTAGCCCCTTGGAGAGATGGGGGAGGGTGTCTAGGTCTTGATGGCCAGCCCCACCTCCAGTCCATGGTCATGACCCATCTTCCCTTCGGGCCTCCCTATGGCATCCTATCAGGCCATGTCACTCGTGGAGTGCCAAAAACCTCTCTGAGCTCTCTGTACCTCAAAGATCAAACATGCTAGGCTTCAAGCCCCCTCCGTTACAGTTGGTTCTGCTTCCTCCACTAGGCAAGCTCTAGCTGAACCTTTAACACCCAGACTCGGGGACACCTCTTCAGTGAAGGCTCCCAAGGACACCATGTCAGAAGTAACCCTCGGAGAATCATTCAGGTGAGATGCATCCCCTAACAAGGCCTTTCACAAGCACCCCATAGGTACCATAGGTACTAAGTGATCACAGAAGTTACCCAAAGAGGTCACAAAATTTCTAGGTGATCAGAGCCAAAACTGTCTTTTTACTGTGAGCCTGAAATTTTAGGGTCCTGGAAGGAATATTCCTCACCCTATCCACTGGGCTAGGCCATTTTAAATATACAAACAGTGTAACTGGGCCACCTGAGAATGACACCCAGAGAACCAGATGTGGGTGCAGGAAGATAGACTCACCATCTTCTCCCCAAGGAAAGAGGGTACAGGAAGGCCTGGGGACCCAACTCCACCAGTCAGCCCGAGGCATCTCTTCCCAGCCTCAATGCTTGGCTTCCAGTCTTGCTTGCACTGGGCTCTGGAATGAATCATTCCACATAAGTGGATTTTTCAGATGACTGCAGCCTAAACTTTTGAAAAATGTGAGCCATTTGGAAGGGAGAGATTTCTGAAAGGTGCTGCCAGCTCTCCCAGAACACGAGAGCACTTCCAGGGGCAATGAACCCAGTCTGCACCCCCACCCCAGCATTGTCAGCAATGGGAGTGGCAGTTGAAACACTGCATCAACCCTTACCTTACCCAGGGGCGCTTCACCACTTCACCATGGTGGGCACACTGGCCCTCTGCCAGCATGACAACTGGGTTATGCTGTCTCCTAGACCAGACTCTGTCTAATTTTCCCATTTGTTTTGGTGGAGTGTGGAGCCACATTCTGATTCTGAATTTATACCACACAGGGGTCACCTGAATGCAAGGGAAGTATGCACCTTACCCCAACTTGTCAGCTGAGTCTCTGGCCCCAACCACACTCTTTTGGTGGGTTGGAAGAGGCCACTATTCAGAAGTGCTCAGAGGCTATTTTTCACTCTGGTCTCGGGGTTTTTTCCTGGCTCTGTGCTCAGGGATCACTCCTGGCAGAGCTGGGAGGACCAGATGTAGTGCTAGCCAGCATGTAAGGCAAGCACCTTCCTAACTGTACTATTTTTCTGGTCCCAGTAACCAATGTTTTGTTTGGTTTGGTTTGAGGGCCACACCTGATGGTGCTCAGGGATTACTCCTGGCTCTGTGCTCAGAAACTATTTCTGGCAGGCTTGGAGGACTATATGGGATGATAGTGATCAAACTAAAGCTGCCTGCATGTAAGGCAAAACACCTTAGCTGTTGTGCCATCACTCTGGCACTATTATCCACATTCTCTTTTTTTGATTTTTGGGCCACAACCGGCAGCACTCATGGGTTATTCTTGGCTTGCACTCAGAAATGGCTTCTGGCATGCTTGGGGGACCAGATGAGATGCTGGGGTTTGAACCTGAGTCTATCCCGGGTCGGTCACATGCAAGGCAAACACCCTACTGCTGTGCTATTGCTCTGGCCCCACCATTATCCAGATTCTTTTTTTGTTTTTGTTTTTGTTTTGGGGCCACACCCAGCGATGCTCAGGGGTTACTTCTGGCTGTCTGCTCAGAAATAGCTCCTGGCAGGCATGGGGGACCATATGGGACACCGGGATTCGAACCAACCACCTTTGGTCCTGGATCGGCTGCTTGCAAGGCAAACGCCGCTGTGCTATCTATCTCTCTGGGCCCTATCCAGATTCTTAAAGTAATTTCTTCTAAGAATTTTCAGGCCTCTGCTGCCCATGAAGTGCTAGCTCATTGTCCTGTTGCAGGGAAATAAATGATCATGTAAGAAAGCATCTTTTTTAAAATAGGATAAGCGGGTAAGGTGTTTACCCTGTAAAGAGTCGACACAGATTTGATTCCCAGCATCCCATATGGTCCCCTGAGCCTGACAGGAGCTATTTCTGAGCTCAGAGCCAGGAGTAACCCCTGAGTACTGCTGGGTGTGACCCCCCCAAAAAAAAAGAAAGAAAGAAAGAAAGAAAAAAAAAGGGGGGGAAGTGTTCAGTTCAGGTGGGGATGAAAAAACTTCAGACATGGATGGGGGAAACAGCTGCACAGCCCTGAGAAGGGGCTTCATGCCACACAACTGGGGGGGGGGGGAGGAAAAAATAATGGAAATGTAAGTTGTAATAGAGGTCTGTTCTACTGTGACTGAAAAGTGGGAAGAAACAGGTGGCCAGGACATTACGTGTTACTCACAAAACTTCGGGCATCCCTTTTCCTAGCAGGGCTTGGAGGGATGCTTGGTATCTTCCAACAGAGGTTCTGGGAGATGCTAACACATGCTGCCATCCTAAGGGTCATTCTGCACCTACCCATGGTGAGTGGGAGTTCAGGGTTTCTCACCGGAGCACAGATATACAGAATCCTGGGCACCTGCAACAGCACCAGGCCCTGAGCCATTCTGCCCTGGCCCCAAGGTCACCTAACAGGTCACAGGTACAACCAGACAAAAACCAGTATCCTAACACACGCTTGCCATCAGAATCTAATTTAATGAAGTATTTAATGCATCATACACACATGTACTCGCACACACATGTGCACTTGGAGAAAACTTAAACACAATACCTCTGGGATCTAGCACTGAACCAGAAAGCCTGCACAGGGGCCGAAGTGAGAGCACAGTAGTTAGAGCATTTGTCTACCAAACCTATCTGGCTTTGATCCCCAGCATCCCATATATGTTCCTCCTGAGTTTGACAGGAGTGATTTCTGAGCTCAGAGCCAGGAGTAACCTCCCAGCTTTGGCAGGTGTGAACCAAACACCAACCCCTCAAAAAAGAAAGAGAGGAGAGAGAAGAAAGGAAGGAAGGAAGGAAGGAAGGAAGGAAGGAAGGAAGGAACCAAGGAAGGAAGGAAGGAAGGAAGCAAGGAAGGAAGGAAGGAAGGAAGGATGGAAGGAAGGAAGGAAGGAAGGAAGAAAAAGAGAGAGAGAGAAAGAAAGAGAGAAAGAAGAAAGAGAGAAAGAAAGAGAGAAAGAAGAAAGAGAAAGAAGAAAGAGAAAGAAAGAAAGAAAGAAAGAAAGAAAGAAAGAAAGAAAGAAAGAAAGAAAGAAAGAAAGAAAGAAAGAAAGAAAGAAAGAAAGAAAGAAAGAAAGAAAGAAAGAAAGAAAGAAAGAAAGAAAAAGAGAAAGAAAGAGAGAAAGAAAGAGAGAAAGAAATAAAGCCTGCACAGTAGGCTCAGCATTCCTGGACGGTGCACATGCCCTCCTCCCAGGACAGATCCCTGGGAAATGAGCACACACGCACATATGCGCACACATGAACACAAATGAGCACGCACACACACACACACACACACACACACACACACACACACACATACACATACACGCCTATGTAGACACAATGGGCTGTAACTTATGAATGAGGCCCTTGAGCTGATGTGTGACTGAAGGGCTTGAAGTAGTCTGGCCCAGCCCGCCTGGCTAGAACTCTTGTCTCCCTTCAGGAAAGGTGACTCTTGTCCTGCAGACTGAAGACCTTCCCTTTCTGCCTCCTCATGAATCACCCTGAAGTGCTCCTCTCAGTGGCATCAACTGTGCTGCTGTGAGAAGCGCCTGATTGTTTCTTTTTCTTCATTTAAATATGCTTAGTAAGCAAACCCCCATGGTTGGGAGGGTGAAGAAGAAAATTTTTTTTTCTTTTTCCGTATGCTTAGTAAGCAAACACCCATGGTGGGAGGGTGAAGAAGAAAATTTTTTTTTCTTTTCCTTCTGATTCTGACTCACTGCCATGAATGGCTGGAGGTAGTTAACCTGGAGTGTGTTCTCTCAGCAAAGCAAAAGGGGTTCAAAGCGGGTAGGAGGAAGAGGAGGGCAAGAAGCAATGGGTGTAAGAGAGCAGGTCAGAGTTTCCTATCTTGTCAGAATTTTGGCCTTTTAAGTTTCTTTTAAGAAAGTAGTTTCCTGGCTCAAGCTCAAACTCTCGGGGATCAACACAGCAGCATCCTGTCGGCCTGTTATTGTGGAAACCTGGTTTTGCTTGGGGCCAAATGTGTCCAGATGAAACCGGGGTACGGAAATAGCTCCCCTGGATGTGGCCGAGCTGTTCAAGGTGGGTTTGTTTATGCACAGAAGAAAAGTGACGGCTAAATATAAAAACAGAGACATCAACGTGAGTAAATTTGAGCAACATGTCATTCCGGCGTGGGCTTTGGAAAAACACGAAAGTCGAGCCTAAAATAAGAGCTGCTTGGGCTAAGGATCCAGCATGACACGGCAAACTCGGACCTTCTTCCTGTGGCCTGAGTGAGACTGGTCAGGACCGACTGACAGGGGTCAGAGCCCGGCACCCCAAAAGCCAAGAGCTGTGATTGTCACAGGGACGGGCAATCTCATGCACACACACACACACACACACACACACACACACACACACACATCACACAAATATACACACCACACACACCACAAATCACACATATGCACATCACAAATACACAGACGACACATCATTACATTACACATTCACTACACACACATATACGACACCCATCACACACCCCATATGGCCTTGGAGTGCTACTTAGTCTTAGGGACCTGTGCTTATGACTTATTTTTCATAAATGTGTTCTCTCTTCTCTCTCTTTCCTCTCTCCTCTCTCTTTTTTCTCTTCCCTCTCATCTGTATATCTCTCTCTCTCTCTCTCTTATGAAAATGCTATTTTATACATGCGCTGTCAAAGATTGACTTCCTAGTGCCTCAAAGCAGATCCACTTCCCAGAGAAGGAGATTGAAGGGTTGTGTGTAGGAGGAGCAGTCATGAGGCCCTGGATCTGGCCCTGACCTCGGAAACTGAGGCCCAGGGGAACCTTAAACTCATAGGCAAGCTGATCGTTCTTTCTAAATGACTTTCTGTTTCTAATGTTTGAAATAGACTTGACTTTCAGGCCCAGTGAGAGAGTTCAGGGGTGAAGGCATTTTTGCCTTGCATAAAAGCTGACCTTGGTTTGATCCCCAGCACCATGTAGTCACCCAAGCACCACTAACACTGCCGGGTGTGGCCCCCAAGTCTAACTTTTCGAGGACGCCCAAAGAAAGGTACTGGTTTGTGCCTCTCACGAGGCCAAGTGACTTGACTTTGCAGAATCTGTTTCTTCATTCATAACTCTACTTCCTACCCTCTGGAGGGGGTTACTGGGGTTAAATAATCTTCTATCCATAAACGTCTTAAATCCAGGATCTGGCATATAATGAGATCCAATAATTGCTATTTCCTTCCTTCCTCCTGATTTTCATGGACGGAGGCCAATGGTCACTGCTATGATAAATGAAAATGGGGCAAATCAGTAGGGGAAAGAGAAAGAAAAGCACCAATTATATTTTAGATTAAAATGGTCAAAGTCCTTAATACCCTGCTGGGAGTGGTTTCTCCCCACCAAAAAAAAAAAAATGTAGAAGTCTTCTATAATTTTATAGTAACCCCATTTTAAACTATGAATGATAAACCTGAATGATGCCAGCATGTAAATTAACTTTAAGGTGGAGCACTATGCTTTCAGCTGTTAATTAAAAACTCACATACCCTCCTTGACAGCAATGAAAATATTCCTAGATGATCCCCAAAGACTCAGCCTAAGAAATCAGTAGTAGAAGTATAGACAGACTGTAAAATCGTGCTCTGGTGGTTAAAAAAAAAAAAAAAAAAAAAAGACAAAACTGTCGAGAATTCTATATACAGGGTAGATTCGGAAAAAATGTTTCAGGGGCTGGAGAGATAGCACAGCGGTAGGGTGTTTGCCTTGCAGACAGCCAACCCAGGACGGATCTGGGTTCGATTCCCAGCATCTCATATGGTCCTCTGAGGCTGCCAGGAGCAATTTCTGTGTATAGACCCAGGAGTAACCCAAGTGCCGCCAGATGTGCCCCCCCCCAAAAAAAAGAACAGAAAAGAAAAGAAAAAAATGTTTCAGATGAATGAAATATATATGGCATAAGCATAACATCCTGTATCTTTCTATGTTCAAAATTTTGCACAAGTTTCTATACAACTGATATTATCATCGGGTATATTCTATCAGGGCAATTATGTGTGGGAATTATGGGCCCGGAGAGATAGCACAGCGGCGTTTGCCTTGCAAGCAGCCAATCCAGGACCAAAGGTGGTTGGTTCAAATCCCAGTGTCCCATATGGTCTCCCGTGCCTGCCAAGAGCTATTTCTTTTTTTTTTTTTTTTGGTTTTTGGGCCACACCCAGCGGTGCTCAGGGGTTACTCCTGGCTGTCTGCTCAGAAATAGCTCCTGACAGGCATGGGGGACCATATGGGACACCGGGATTCGAACCAACCACCTTTGGTCCTGGATCGGCTGCTTGCAAGGCAAACGCCGCTGTGCTATCTCTCCGGGCCCAGGAACTATTTCTGAGCAGACAGCCAGGAGTAACCCCAGGTGTGGCCCAAAAACTAAACAAAAAAAAGTTTGAGGATTATTTCAACAGGGCAACTTTACAAAGTGCCTCTACCCCTTCCCACCCTGCTCTCCTCTGTGTTGCTGCTTTTTTTCATGCCATTGTCGCCTCCTGTTCATCCTGACTTCTGACTTCTTGCCCTGCTGGAACCAGAGACAGGTGAGGTTTTCTGCTAGTGCTCCCGCATTTATTACTGTATAAAGAATGATGTTGACCCAACCCTCAAGACAATGCAGAAACAATACTGCTCCTCAATTTGAATACAGGACTCACCATTGTCCCCAGATTATGGAAAGAGAGCCCAGGGCTGGACAAAGTAACAGCGGGAGGGAACCCTCCGTCGTACAGTCAACCCTAGAGTAAATCCCCAGCGCCAGGTGTGGTTCCCCCAAGCCTAAGCATTGCATCTGATCACTGAGTCAGGAATGGCCCCCGAGTGCCTACCTGTCTTGCCTCTGTTGATCTCAAAGCACACCTGGGCCACTGGACTTGAAATTTCCTTTGGAAACCTAAAAATTCTTCAGCGAGTCAAGAGACCAAAGTTTTCTTTCACTTTCACCTAGAGGAATGTTCTCTGAAAACTCTTTTAAAATCTAATTTTTTTTCCAGTTCATTTTCATGAACGGGTTGTGAAAGATGATGATTTTGCTGCATTGGATGTTAGCAGAGCTGGCAGCAAGAGTTGAAAAGAATGGTACTTGGGAGCTCTGTAGTGATAGAACAGCTGAGAGGGTATTAATCTCACCTGTGGCCAACCCAAGTTCGATTCCTGGCATCCCTGATGGTTCCCTAAGCATTGTCAGAAGCAATTCCTGAGCACAGACCAGGAGTAAGCCCTGAGCATTGCCAGGTATACCCCCCCCCCAAAAAAAAAAGAAAAACAAATGAAAAGAACAAGGAACCTCCTATACAACTAGAAGCCTGATCCTGTTCTTCCAAGGGGGGTCTTAGAAAAGAAGGGTCATCGAAGAAGAACTAAGCAGTGTTAGAACATTCCAGCACCCCTAGAGGCTCTTGAAAAACACCCTCCTGTCCGGCCCTAACCCTCTGCCCACGGCTGCTGCCCTTTTCCCCCTGGACCTGGCCTGATAGCTGAGACACTTTCTCTCTCTGCTTTACTTCTTTCTTCCCAGTTTCCTGCACTAAACAAGAGGAGCCAGAGCGGCTTTCCAGAACAAAACCCTCCAAGGAGGGGCATCCCTGAGCCCAGCCTGACTAGCCAGCAGCGCTGTGGGCACCCTGATCTCTGCCATTCCTTCTCCACCCGTTGCCCACATTGTCCGTCTCCATCCCAGAGAACAAACCTCCTCATCTACACTCACAAGCACCTTCTTTCCTCCTGCTTCTCTTCCCAGCCTTACACCCCAAACAGATGCTGTTTAACTATCTTCACTCCCGGACAATGGGCCTCTCTCTCCAGTTTCTGCTCCCATGTTCCCAGGACTCAACATCCAAAAGCAACAGAGACACACAGACCCACGTACAGATGCACGATCCCTATTCTGCCTGCTCCATGCCTGTGTTAACTGTTAGTATACATATATGTAGCATGTGCAGGCAGGGAGGAAGGAAAGAAGGTTTGTAACTGTGCAAGGAGGTAGCACATGAACACTGTCTAATCTGTTACTATGGGACTATGCACAGGATGGACCCTAATATTCACATACAAGACTTATTCATCGGGCCCAGAGAGATAGCACAGCGGCGTTTGCCTTGCAAGCAGCTGATCCAGGACCAAAGGTGGTTGGTTCGAATCCCAGTGTCCCATATGGTCCCCCGTGCCTGCCAGGAGCTATTTCTGAGCAGACAGCCAGGAGTAACCCCTGAGCACTGCCAGGTATGGCCCAAAAACCAAAAAAAAAAAAAAAAAAAAAAGACTTATTCATCGTACCAAAAAAAAATATATATATATCTGAAGTTGACTCACTAGAAAGCACAGAAATACAAATAGGCCCTTCATGCTCAGAACAAGAGCGTCCTGTCAGCCATCTGCTGAGGGCAAAATAGGTAGAGATGGTGGAGAAAAGAAGGGCCTAACTCCTATCAAACTCCCACTCCTCAGTCCCTGCTCCCTGTTTGAAAACCACTCATTTTCCCATTGGCCATCCGTTTTAATATTCTTCGCCAAACATCCTTTCAAATTCCATGTGACATGTACTTTCATCAGTTAATTTTTAATGGGAGCCAAATATTAAATGCTCACATTAACCAGACAAAGCGTGTTTCATGACTGATTGCCGGTGACAGCTTGTGTTTTTCTCGCACACAGGCCAAGCCTGCAACAGAAAACGAAGAACCCCTTAACTGTCTTCTCCAAGTATCATTTATGGGAAAGAAGACGGCAGTCCAAGGAAATGCGGGTAATGCCTGCCGCAGCCCCATCCCGCGCCACAAGCTGTTCCCAAGCAGGGAAACTCATTTTCTCATGGATCCGGACAAGCTCCAGAGCCACTCTGTCACTGGCTGTACTTATTTATGAAGCTGGTGGCAGCCGAGGGGATAGATCCTTTGGAAAACAGGCCAAATATCTGGGTGTCCTTTCTAATTTGAAGTCTCTGAATCCACCCCGAGATAAGGTCCTGTGTCTAAGGCACAGATGGCTACTGACAAGGGAGGATGGGGAATTGAGGGAGCGGGTGGATCTGCTGATAGTTTCATTCATGGGGACCTAGCTGGAAGCTGACACAGCCCCTCCCTCTTGCTAAATACAAAAACAAAAACAAAACAAAACAAAAAAAAACCCTGGAGAAAAGAGGATTCAGCACTGCAGCTCCCAGTAAACAAGTTACCCAGTGACTCACACAGATGAAAAATGAGGACCCATCGCGCTCAGAATCTGCTTCATGCCAAGGATAAGGATTCTCCAGGTGGGAATCCCCCAAGAGTTTCATGCTACAGGAGCAATGAGCCCTGCTTCCACCATAACCAAGATCTTGGCCCAGAGCTGGGGAATCTTGGGTGTAGCCCCGACGCAGTGGTGATCTCCTGAGAGGTCAGTGGTCAGAAGGACAAAGCCTCGAAGGTGTCCTCCTCTAGGTAATCCACCTTCCATGGGCACTTGGGGGGGGGGAGTATCGAGCACCCCTGTGATTTAGATGCTGTAGCTTTTTTACTAGAGTAAAAACACAGGTCAGAGTGAGGCAAAAATCACCTCACTGCCACCATAAGAACCTCAGCTAGCTCCATTTTTTTGCATGAGATAGTGTTGAATAAAACCACCATGAATTTCAGTTTCTGGGGCAGAAAGATGTTATAGCAGGGAGGGCACTTGCCTTTTGAGCTTTGCACACAGCTGAACATAAGGGTTGCTCCCTTATGATCCCCTAAGCCCAACTAGGAATGATTCCTCAACACAGATCCAGGAATCATCCCTGAGCACTGCCTGGTGTGGCTGAAATAATAATAATATAGTAAAATGTTGGTCCAGATTGAACTCAAGATCAAAAACACAAAGACCGAGTATCATGTGAGCATACGTGTAAATGGTGTACATACACATGTATGTAGAGGCGCTGCACACATGTGCATATTATTGTTCAAGCATGTTGAGAGTGTATGTCATGACTCTTAACATTATAAAATTATAGCATGTGGCCATGTATAGATGAGTATATGGAACAGCACCAAGAAGCAGTAAGAGCTGAATATCTGAGGTAACACAGGTTGCAGATTTCTCTTTAAAGGGCATCCCCTTCCCATACAGTGATGAGAGAGGAAGTCCGGACACTTCAAAGACATTTTTCTTGTTTCACGCCTATTCAGTATTTACGATCTGTGATATGGGACATTTGCTCCACACTTGGATAATGACAGGAGCAGAAAAACATTAGTGGGAGAGGAGAAAAAAGCTCCATGCTCAGACAGATGAGCTCGGAAGACCATCCTGGTTCGCATCTACTAGCTGCTACGCCAGGCGCCAGGTTAAATGGAACAGGAGCAAGAGTCCTTCTATGGAGAAAATTCAGTGAAGGAGACAACATGGGTTTTCTCCAGCCCAGAGCTCCCAGTGGATGAGGCTATTGGGATGTGAGACCAACAGTCATTCGATGGAATTTGCTTCCCTTTAAAGTAAGCAAAACAGGTGATGAAGAGTAGAATTCAGAACCGAAAAGACCCATTTATTTAGTGCCTTACCCAACCCATAGGAATCCACAGAGAACTTGGGGAACTGACAGCATTATGGATGGCAGTCATTGAGGAAGGTTCCATGGAAAAGTGGAAGGCAACGAAGACCCCTTTAGGAAATGGAAGAAGAAAATAGGAAATCTCCATGGTTTGGGGGGAAAGGACAGCTCATTCCTAGCTCCAACCTCCCTCTTCCTATGGCCAAGGGCTGACTGAGATTTTCCATTTGGAAATCCTTGGAAATCCAAGCTGAAAACATCAAAGATGAATTTCGTCATCTTGCCCTGGAAGACAGTAAGTGAGCTTACTCCTTTCTTTCTCCAGACAATGTTAGCATTTGGAAACAGTTTGGTCTTCATTGGAACCCTGAGCTTGGTTTCCCTCCCTTGCTGGATAACCCACATTGGGAGTTCAAATCTTTCTCCCCACCCCTGTGCCATCCCCTGCCTCTATCCTTCCATTTCCCCCTACATCACCAGACTTCAAACAGACTCTCACAGGCCTTCAGCCTCAACAGCTTTTCAACCTATAAAACCTCAATTTTGAACCCGCTTCTAAGTTGTGAGAGATCTCTATGCCCTCATCAAGTCTCTCAGACTGTAAGTCCCTTTATTTATTTGTTTGTTTGTTTGTTTATTTATTTTGGGTTTTGGGCCAATCCTGGCAGCGCCGTTCAAGGGTTACTCCTGGCTCTGTGCTCAGAAATCACTCCTGACAGGCACGGGAAACCATATGGGATGCCGGGATTCAAACCAACGTTGTTCCTGGGTCAGCCATTTTCAAGGCAAACGCCCTACCACTGTGCTATGCCTTCAGCCCCTGTAAATCCCTTTAGATAAAGTTACCTTACATATTATTTTGATCTGTCTTTTGGGGACCATACCAAGCAATGCTCAGGGCTACACTCCTCTGCATTTGATTTGCAACTCCTGAGACTATGTGGTTCTGGATTTTAAACCCAGGATGCTTTGCAATGCTATGTTATCTCTCTGGCACTTACATATTATTTTTCTCACTCATTTCAAAGTACTACCACAGGACTTTGTATAGATTTAGCCAGAAAGAAAGAAAGAAAAAGAGAGAGAGGGAGAGAGAGAGAGAGAGAGAGAGAGAGAGAGAGAGGGAAGGAGGGAGAGAGAGGAAGGGAGGGAGGGAGGGAGGGAGGGAGGGAGGGAGAGAGAGAGAGAGAGAGAGAGAGAGAGAGAGAGAGAGAGAGACAGGAAGGAAGGAAGGAAGGAAGGAAGGAAGGAAGGAAGGAAGGAAGGAAAGAAAGAAAGAAAGAAAGAAAGAAAGAAAGAAAGAAAGAAAGAAAGAAAGAAAGAAAGAAAGAAAGAAAGAAAGAAAGAAAGAAAGAAAGAAAGAAAGAAAGAGGGGCTGGGCGGTGGCGCTAAAGGTAAGGTGCCTGCCTTGCCTGCGCTAGCCTTGGACGGACCGAGGTTCGATCCCCCGGTGTCCCATATGGTCCCCCAAGCCAGGAGCAACTTCTGAGCACATAGCCAGGAGTAACCCCTGAGCGTTACCAGGTGTGGCCCCCCCCCAAAAAAAAAGAAAGAAAGAAAGGAAGGAAGGAAGGAAGGAAGGAAGGAAGGAAGGAAGGAAGGAAGGAAGGAAGGAAGGAAGGAAGGAAGGAAGGAAGGAAGGAAGGAAGGAAGGAAGGAAGGAAGGAAGGAAGAAAGGAAGGAAGGAAGGGGAAGGAAGGAAGGAAGGAAGGAAGGAAGGAAGGAAGAAAGAAAGAAAGAAAGAAAGAAAGAAAGAAAGAAAGAAAGAAAGAAAGAAAGAAAGAAAGAAAGAAAGAAAGAAAGAAAGAAAGAAAGAAAGAAAGAAAGAAAGAAAGAGTCCTATTTTTCAATGAAGAAAGCTAGTATGCATCACTATAAAAACAAAACCCTATGTGTCTTTTTTCTCGTTCCATTACTGTCCTGGTTCTCAGGACTCAATTTAGCAATCATGCCTCATTTTCCTCCAACTGAAATTTCTTCCAAATTGTTTTCTTTTTATACAAGCATCTTTAGTATTTATTAAAGCAGTGTCACTGAACTGATGACTTAGTTATAAAAAAATTAAAGCACCTCTAAAAAGTTTTCAGTCCTTTCAAAAAAAAAAAGTAATAATAATAAGGAAGTTGGCAGGATTTCACAGAGGAAAAGGAAAAGAAGATAGTCATGAAAGGTTTGACTCCAGGGTGCCGACTCCACATTCCTGCTTTACTTAAGGGGGGTGAGGGGGGGTTAAAGAAAATAAGTATCTAAAGTTGGCTTGATTCACCGCATACCTACACTGATTAGAAAGCTAATGAAAATAGGCAGCAAATAAGCCGTGAATGAAGAAAACCAAGTCTTTTTCCAATATTCACTTAGAAAATCCTAATGCCATTGAGTGGAATATCTGGATCCGATTCCGTCTCAGTTAATACACAGACATAACAGGAAAAAATTGTGCCAAGAAAGAGTTGGAAAAAGTCAAGATAAGACAATGTGCAACCATGACTGTTGCATTTGTGCGCCAAGCGTCAGAAGTCATCCACTCTCTGTACTCACATTCAGAAATGATGCTTAAAAGCCGAAAAATACAGTCACTAGAATGATCATGAGAGAGACGGATTGAACTCAATGGTGGTGGTGGGGGGGAATCTCCCTTGAAACGACAAAAGCTTCACTTGACACTGTGGGTCCGGGTTATTTTTGAGAGACAATAAAGAAAAGAACAGTCAGAAGCTTCTGACTCATTATGTGGAAGCCTCAGAGAGCGGAGGAGCTGGTTATTAACTAAAAATGGAAAATGGCTCCATCCCTAAAATTCTGCAGGCAAAACCAGGAGTTGGAGGGAACACACTGTTTCCTAATAAAGGCTTTCCCAGAAAACTGCCGCTCTCTGCCATGTGCTCAAGTGGAACTCGAGATCCATAGACAACTTTCTGGATTCTCCAAAATGAATCCCACCCTTGGCCCAAGAAAAGCTCCCAGTGGCTCCAAGTATTGGCTATAAAAGTTCACACCAGGGGCCAGAGCGATAGTAGAGTGGGAATGGCACTTGCCTGGTTTGTAGTCAACCATGGTTTAATCCCAAGCATCCATTTGGTCCACTGAGTACCATCAGGTAAATTCATGAGTGAGGAGCCAGAAGTAAGTCCTGAGCTACTAGGTGTGGCCCCAAAAGACAGAGATGCGTGTGTGCGCGCACACACACACACACACACACACACACACACACACACACACACACCACCAGCAGGGTAGGGAGAGTAGTTAGGTATTTTGTACTGTGTCTCCGAGAACTCTGGGGAAAGTCCTGGTGACTCTAGTTAAAATCTGTGAGCCACAACTTAGCTGAGGAGAGACAGAAACTTCACTCTTGCACAGAGGAGAACACAAGCACCCATCCGCCAGCAGCCCCTTTCCCAACTCTGTACAACCCCCAAACAGAGTGGAGGTGGGGCGAACAGCTGGCTTTGGGTAGGCCCCTCTCCTGCTCCCTCTTTTAGATCTGGGGCACCTGGTAACATCATATGGTGACTCTGCCCTTCCCCGCCTCCCCTTGGGCAGCCACCCAGTGAAGGTGGTGGGTCAGGTGCCAGCAGGAACCAGCAGGAGACACCTGAGGTCCCTTGAGAAAGCCCAAAGGCTTTGAAGAGACCTGCTCTCCGGGCCATCCATTCTTCCTCCCTGGAGGAGGCCCAGTTGGGTTTATCTGGTCACCAAGGGGTTGAGAAATAGGACTCTGTTTATCAGAACAAGAGACAATGTACCAAATAAAAAAGGATTTTTCAAAGGGCAGGAGAGAGAATGACAGCACATTAGACCCTCATTGTGCAGACAGCCGATCCAGGTTCAATCTCCAGCACCCAGTATGGTTCCCCCATGTCCCATCAGGAGTAATCTCTGAGCACAAAGTCAGGAGCACAGCAGGTGTGGTCCCCACCCCTCCAAAAAGAAAAGAAATCATTTTCAAATGAAGATGGCTCTGATGACCCCCAGCTACAGAAAGAGGGCTGGAGAGGGACAAGGTGATGGGAGGAACGTAGTATTGTGAGGTCCTTGTTTGTAGTATTTCACAGAGGATACAGTGACTAGTGATGGAACAAACCCAGAGCACCGCTGCTGCCTGAAACCTGACCACCACCCTCTCTCATCTCTCCCAAAGGCTGCAATGCTGTCCTCCTGAAAATCCCTTTGTGGGGCACTGAAGTTACAGTACTGAATGAAGGGAGGGAGTCTGCATGGCACGCGGCCAGTGGACCAGGGTTCAATCCCTGGCATCCCACATAATCCCCTGAGTACCACCGGGAGTTATTCCTGAGTTCAGAGCTCAGAGTAAGCCACCCAAATAAACAAACAAACAAGGATGACAATAAAAAAGAAATCCCTTTGTGCATTTTTAGGGGGCAGAAGTAGGGCATGTACCTTGCATGTAACCAACCTGGGTTCAAGCTCCTGGTAGGGTCTCCTGAGTCTGCCAGGTATGATTCCTGAGCTTGACAGAGGCAGGAGTCAGTCCTGTGCACAGCTGGGAGTGGCCCCCTAAATCAAACAAAACCCCTTTGTGTTTATTCCTGCTACTGGAATGATGTAAGAAAGGAGATTCTGCCCCCCCCACCCCCCAAAAAAAGGCTCTTCTGATCCTTCGACTCAAGAGCCTGCAATGTCTTTTAACTTTAAAAGAACTAATGAAACACTAATTGAGAACTCTAGACTGGGTATTTATTATAAAACCTTGATATACATAAAAGAATGCTTGTGCAGGTCAGTCTTCAGCAAGGGAGGGTCCCCTGCCTTTCAGTTCTCTTACGAGGGTGACTGACTGTGCTAATGGGTATTTTTTTTTTTTTTTTTGGTTTTGGTTTTTGGTTTTTGGGTCATACCCAGCAGCTCTCAGGGGTTACTCCTAGCTCTACACTCAAAAATCATTCCTGGCAGGCTTGGGGGACCATATGGGATGCCAGGATTCAAAACACCGTCCTTCTGCATGTAAGGCAAATGCCTTACCTCCATGGTATTTCACCGGCCCTGCTAATAGATATTTTTCAAGTGCTCTGTGTTTTGAGTCAGGCCTTCTACACACATGAACAGCCATCGGGTTAGAAATAACTGTTTGGCAATGAAGATCTAAGTCTATGCAAAATATCACCAACTTCGCTCTCCCCCAAACCGCCCCACCACCCCGGAATCTGACTCACGGGGATGGGGTGTGGCAGCCATGGGGTGACTGGGTTTACAAACACACCCACAGACCCTGTCTGGGTGTGAGGCCCGGCCTTCCTGTGCCCACCCCTGGCACCCGGGTTTGGTACACGAATACTCAGCCATGTGTGGTGCCCGGCCCATGAGGCTCTGAGATATCCCTGTGTTTCCCCTATGCACAGTGGGGAGGGCGTTTGCCTTACACATGGATGACCCAGTTTAAATCCCTGGCATCTCATATGGTGCCCCAAGCAATGTCAAGAGTAATTTCTGAGTGCAGAGCCAAGAGTAACCTAGTATGGAGTGATTTGAGTGTGGCCCCCCAAAATAAAAACAAAAACAAATGACCTGAGGAAACAAAAAAAAAAAGAATGACAACAAAAAAGAAATCCTTCTATGCTTTTTCGGAGGCCAGGGTTAGGGCACTTGCCTTGCATGCAGCTAACCTGGGTTCAATCCTCCCATAAGCCCTCCTGAGTCTGCCCAGTATGACCTGAGGAAGGTCAGGAATGAGTAGGGACAGGGAGGGAAACGCCACTCCTGACCCACTCAGCCCCATATCCCTGTTTTCCCAGTTCCTCCAGTAGTCTGGGGCTGGGTGCAGAGGAAAAGGATCAGAACCAAACTCAGAGACCAACACAGACACACAGACACACACACACTCACACACCGTATGCATACACATAATTACATACCACATGCACCACTAGACACACTAGACCACCTCAACCAAGGAAAGCCAGTGTCCTACTTAAGCCACTTGTTCTGTTCCCGATTTCTCATCTCACTGTCCTTTGAGACAGCAGTGATGCCAGCATCTCTGTCTGCGGGGCACCCTCGCCTTGCCCTCGATCTCAGACACACCTGACAGAACCCCTCTGTCTTGGAGCTGTCTCAGGGACTCGAAACTCCTCAGCAGAAATGAAACTGATTTAAGTGGATGAAATAATAACAGAGCAACTCAAAGCGCCACCTCTCCTACCTTTAATAGAAAGAAAGTGGCCTGGCTTGAATGGGGCCAGTACAGACTGCATAGCTTCTCTCCTCCCCCTCTCTCTCTTCTCTCACTCACTTACCCTCCCCTCTCTCTCTCTCTCTCTCTCTCTCTCTCTCTCTCTCTCTCTCTCTCTCTCTCTCTCTCTCTCTCTCTCCCCTTCTCCTCTCCGGTCTCCCTCACTTCCCTCTCTCTTTTTCCCTCTTCCTTTCTCTTTTCTTTCTCCTTCTTCCTCCTTCCTCTACCTTCTCTCTCTCTCTCCCATTCTCTTTCCTCTCCCCTTCCTTCCCTCTTTCTCCTCTCTTCTCTTTCTCTCCTATCTGAGGTACAGGACCTGTGATGCCTACAGCTGCCTCCACCTCCCAAGATTCATTGTGAAGCAGCAGCAAATTCTTTTTTTTTTTATTTATTTATTTAAAAAAAGAACTTTGAGGGGCTGGAGATATAGCACAGCAGTGTTTGCCTTGCAAGCAGCCGATTCAGGACCTAAGGTGGTTGGTTAGAATCCCGGTGTCCCATATGGTCCCTGTTCTTGCCAGGAGCTATTTCTGAGTAGACAGCCAGGAGTAACCCCTGAGCACCGGGTGTGGCCCAAAAACCAAAAAAAAAAAAAAAGGACTTTGAGGGGCCAGAGGATAGCACAGTGGTAGGACTGACCTGGGAAAGACCCAAGTTCAATTCCTGACATGGTCCCCCAAGTTTGACAGGTGCGATTTCTGGGCACAGAGCCAGGAGTAACCCTTGAGTGCTGCCAGGTGTGCCCCCTCAAATAAAAGACTTCAAGTTTGAACCCCCCAACTACTACCAGTATCTACCCTATAGGACCTGATGACCCCTTTAGTCTTGGAAATGGTACAAGGCACAATGGAACATCCAGAGATGCTAGTTCTCTCCTGAAACCTGCCAGTGTGGAGCTTTGGTGAAATCTGGACCAGAGTCAGAGATGCAGCCAAGGCCAGTGCAAACCTGTATGCCAGAGGCTTAAAATAAATAAGCAAACTAATAACGGACATTTAAAGAGACAGGCAAGGGGCCAGAGCAGCAGCATAGTAGGTAAGGGGCTGGCTTTGCACATGGCCCATCCAGGTTCAATCTCTCGCTTCCATCCTGGTTCTCCGAGCACTGCCAAGAGGAGTAAGCCCTGAGCAGTATGGAAGGAAGGGAGGGAGGGAGGGAGGGAGGGAGGGAGGGAGGGAGGGAGGGAGGGAGGGAGGGAGGGAGGGAAGGAAGGAAGGAAGAAAAGAAGAAGGGAAGGGAAGAAAGGAAGGATGGAAGAAAGGATAGAAGGAAGGGAAAGAAAGGAAGGAAGGAAGGAAGGAAGGAAGGAAGGAAGGAAGGAAGGAAGGAAGGAAGGAAGGAAGGAAGGAAGGAAGGAAGGAAAGAAGGAAGGAAGGAAAGAAGGAAGGAAGGGAGGGAGGGAGGGAGGGAGGGAGGGAGGGAGGGAGGGAGGGAAGGAAGGAAGGAAGGAAGGAAGGAAGGAAGGAAGGAAGGAAGGAAGGAAGGAAGGAAGGAAGGGAGGGAGGGAGGGAGGGAGGGAGGGAGGGAGGGAAGGAGGGAGGGAAGGAAGGAAGGAAGGAAGGACAAATCATTTGTAACTCACAAACCATCACTGTTAGGCCAACACATCCATTAAAAAAAAAAAAAAAAAAAAAGCAAAAAACTACCATTTCCTCAGACTCTTTTGTCCAATTTCTTAATGTTCCCAGAGAGTAAAATCCATCTTGGTGCTGGTATGAAAACAAACTGCAAATTCTCCCATTAGCCATTTCTGCTGCTCTATGATTTATTGGTACCATAAGAGGTTTTGGTCCCCAAAACGTTATCATGCGCTACCCGGTGGCATTGTGGTTTCGCCTCATGAAATGTAGCCTCAAATTTTATCAGCCTCAGATACCTGCTGACCACAAAGATTGACGCAACTCTGAAAACTCTATTTCGAAAGGAGGAAAAGGAGGTTTCACTTCAAAAGAAACCTCAGCTGTGTGGATGGGATTACAGCGCAACTCAACAACAAGAGGAAGGTTACATCTTAATTTCCATCATAAGCTTAGGTCTCTGTGTCCCCACCACCACCACCACTGATCTTTCTTATTAAATTACTTGGTAAGCGACAAGTTACCTCTTTGGATTTCTTTCAACAAAAACTTTTTCTAAAATTTTTTTCATAGAAATATCAAATGGTAACATTTAAATCAGTTTTACTCTGGTTTTCAAAAATGATCTTTTTTTTTTTGCTGTTTGGAAGGCCTTACCTACCTCTTTGGTCATGGTGGTTAAAAATAAAACCACCTACTTGGCCAAACACTGAACTCAAACATTCTATTCAGACTTTCGTGAATTCTTCCAGAATTCCTCCAGACCTGATCGTGTGGGCGCTCAAGAAGCCAACAATTCACAAAGGGCATTTTTCACTGCAGAAACTGAAAATGCGGATTAACTGAGCGAGTCGAACGGGGGCATCAATATTTTGTCAACTTGGATGTGTCGGGATCAGCTGCCTGTGGCTTCTCCCGGGGCCCTTCAATGCCGTCATGACTGCTTCTTATAAGCAAACACACATGCCATGTGTCAGGCTCTTGGCTGTTCCTAGGTCCTGCTGTATTAAGCAGGACTAATAATCCAGCTGAGACCAGGACAGGGAGGTGGGAAGGCCTGGGCTGCTGACTTCTTCCAGGATTCAAAGCATCCAAAACACTTTCCCAACAAGATTTCTTCCTCGTCCACGTCTGTCCTAAATCAGGCATTTCAGGCACCAGATGGAGGAGTGATAGGCAGTCCACTCTCAGTATCTGAACCTGACCCCGCCAACATCACATGGAGCATCACGTCGCACACAGATCTCCTGTCTAGTCCCCACCAACGCACATGAAAGTCACGCACAGGTGCCCTTTAACTGTCCAGGCAGAGGCATGGCACACCTGGGGCCAGTAACGGGGTTTTCTCACGCTCCGTGTTGCAAATTCCAAGCCCACAGACCACTTAAGGTATGGATCAGCGCAGTAATAAATAAATAAACAAATAAATAAAAGCAAGAGATATTCAAAAGACCAGAAACCTAGAGAACCGTTGGCACATGACAGAGACGATACCAATGTGGGAAGAGGCCAGAGCACAAGCGACACCACCTCAACGGGGCACGCAGCATGCTGCCACCGCTGAAGGGACTGGGGGCGCTGGACCCCAGAGTTGGTTCACCGGGAGGGCTCTGCACAGGGGTAGGCTGGATCCTGAGGCTTCTAGAAGGCGACTTTTCTAGAAGGTGACTTAGACTTACCTCTTTTGGAACAGTGCTAAGCTTTCCCAGGTAAAAAGGGCCAGCCAGATTCTCCTCCTGGCGAGTGCGTGGCAGAGGGTAAGCTTGTAGGTTCTGGGCTGGTAATGGGGTTCGGGGATGGGGTTGCCAGGGACATAGTCTCATCTCTACACAATGGAGCAGATTTAGGAGGCAGAGGCCCCACCTGGAGAGGGGCGTGTCTGGAACCTTCTATTTTGCGACTCACTCAAAAATCAGCTCAAGGTGGTCCAAGTCATCTCCCCCCCACTCACAAAACCAAACAAAACAATTTATCTCAAGGGATAAATTGAATTGAAACTTGGAACCTCTGCAGCTGGCCAAACAAGGTGGGTGACAGTCGGCGGAGCAGGCCAGGTACGAGGGGCGGACACCTGATGTTCCACGCACAAAGCCGGGACCCGCAGCTGCCCACCCTGCCACGCGCACACATGACACATAACACGCGCGCACGCTTGCACACACACGACACACGCTCTTGCGCGCGCGTGCCACCTACCCAGCCGCCGTTCTCCTGGATCCAGGTGTGCAGGTCGTCATTGAGGTACTCGGTCATCCACAGGGCGATGCTGTCCACCAGGGGCGACATCTCGCGGTTGACACTCTCCACGCACATGACCCCGCCGAACTCGAAGAAGGCCACGATGCGGCCCCAGTTCACCCCGTCCCTGAAGAGCTCCTCCACCACCGTGGCGAAGCGACCCCTGGCCGTGACGGGCGTCAGGTGCAGCTGGCTGGACATCTCGGCGAAGTCGCGGCGGTAGCGGCGGGAGAAGTCGTCGCCGGCCTGGCGCAGGGTCAGGTGGACCTCGGCGGGCACCGGGCCGGGCCAGGCGTTGGCGTTGGCGTTGGCATTGGCGTTGGTGGCGGCGTTGGCACCCGGGGCCGGCGAGGTCCGGGCCGCGCGCGCGGCTATGCGCGCGGGCTGCGGGGAGGAGAAGATGCCCGCGGCGGGGGCGGCACCTGCGTCCCCCGCGTCCCACTCGTAGCCGCGCTGTGCCAGCTTGTAGTGGATGTACTGCAGCACGATCTCCCGGTGGTCGTAGCCCGCGCGGCCCGCCTGCGCCATGCTCGCCCCCCTCCCCAGGCCCGAGCTGCGAGGCACCCCCAGGCTGCTTGCTCGCAGGGAGGGCGGCTAGAATCCAGCGCGCTTTGTACCGCCGCCTGGGCTTTGCATTCTTGGAAATGGGGTGTCTCCAGTCACGCGCGGTCCTCCACCCTGCCGGTGTTCCCCCCACGCTTTGCCTTTTGCTTTTTGTAAAAGAAAAAAAATAATAATAAAGCTGGATCAATTCCTTTCCGAGCTCGACTCCATCGGGTCCATGAGGACGAGTTCTTGTTACCTCCTATCCTTCTACTTCCAACGCGAGGCTGAAAGGTTTAAGCAAAGAAAAGAATAATAGTAAGTCCCTCACATCCCCAAGAATAAAAAAACTCAGGTGCATTTCCTTCACACACACAACACACACACATCACACACACACATCTCCACACACACACGTCAGACAGATACACAAGTACACAGACACACAGACACACAGACACACACACACACACACACACACACACACACACACACACGGCAGACAGATACACAACTTAGAATGCCTGGAGCGGAGAAGGCGCAAAACTCAACCCAACCCAACCTAACCGAGACTTGGATACAACTGGGTCTAAATGAAACTTAACTCCCAGGCACTTCAAGAGTTCTCCAAAAAAAAAAATAATAATAATAATAAAATAAAATCGCCAATGTTTCTTTCCATTGAAAGTTACCGTAAACCGATTTGCTGTGCAAAGAACTTACTTGTATATATTTTTTTTAATTTTTAGGCACCGCACGAACCTCGGTCACGTTTCCTTATTTTGTGAAAAGGAGGGGTAAAAGAATCATACAAATGCATCAGGCAAAAAATGCCATCCGTCTTTTCAGAACTCTCCCAGGGATCGCGGCTTTAGAAAACTTGGCCAATCAATCATTCGACAGGAGGTGCAAGGTAGGTGCGTTTGTGTGTGCATGTGGGTGTGTGTGATGGGGGTAAAGGGGGCCAGATTTGTCTGGGGTGGGGGGGGGGGGAATCAAAAGAGGATTTCCAAGTTAATGGCCCAGACGAGGAGCCTCCTTCACCGAAATGTCACTCCAGAGCGATCCGGAGCGGAAAGCTTTTGGGAAAGCTAAATCTCCCTTCGGCTCGGGGCAAGGGGAAGGGGAGAAGAAAAAGAAAAAGGCAGCGGCGGCAGATGAATCGCAACGCGCAGTCCGGGGTTGGCAGAAAGAAGTCCTGGGCTTTTTTCTTTTCCTTTCGCCCTCTCGGCAATTTGCACGCGCGCACACACGCGCGCGGGCACAGACATGGAGCTCCGGGTGGGCACGCCACAAGCCGGGCCGGCCGGCGGGCGGGCGGGTGGGCACCGGGGCTGGGGGGCACGCACGATATTCCTTCTCCGAGATTCAGCTGGGCACGGCCGAGCCAAAACGTCTTTTTTCCGAAGCAAAGGAAAGCGAATCAAAAATGCAAAAAAGCAAAAAAATTAAAAAGCTGCTCGCGAATGGAGAGCGAACCAGAGAGCGAGAAAGAGAGCGAGCGAGGAGGCAGGACGCGCCCGGCACCTCCCGGGCCGAGCGAGCGAGCAAGCAGAGCAGCCCGCGCTGTGTGTGGTGCGGCGCGGGGTAGGGAGGAGGAGGAGGAGGAGGAGGAGGAGGAGGAGAGGGAGGAGGAGGAGGAGGAGGAGGAAGAGGAGGGGGAGGGCTTTATTTTTCCCCTCTTTTTCCTAAAAAGGACGACTAGCTCCGAAGTTCTCCCCCCTGGACCCCCTCTTCCGCTGCACCCCACCGGCGCACCCCGCCTCCGGGCCGCGCACCCTTTCTCCTCCTCCTCCTCCTCCTTCTCCGGCTGCAGCAGCAACAGCAGCAGCAGCAGCAGCAGCGGCGGCGGCGGCGGCCGCCGCGTCCCCCGCGCTCCCGCCGAGGAAGGAGGACGCGATCCCCGCTCGGGGCCGAGGCACCCCGCACCCGCACCTCGCTCGGGCTGGCGGCGGCTCGGCGGGGCCCGGAGAGCTGGGGCTGGGGCCCCCGGGGAGGAAAAGGGCGGGCGCGGGGCGGGGCGGGGGGGACCCGGCCTCTTACTTCATTCTCGCCGCTGCGCGCCCGGTTTCCTGTCCCGACGTCACTCGGTTCATTCAAAAAAAGAAGAAAGCCAGCGGCCTCCTCCGAGCCGCCCCGCCAACCCCCTCCGGCCCCGGTTAAAGGAGCCGCGGTCGGGACGCCCCAGCCGGGGACACATGGCCGAGCCCGCTGGGTGGGTGGGTGGGTGGGTGGGTGGCGCGGCCGGCGCAGGCCTCCCCTACCCGGGCGGCCGGGGCGCGGTGGGTGTGCCGATTGGGGCGCCGGGGCGATCGGGGGGCTTGACGGCCGGTGGGGATCGGGGGTGTCCGGGAGAGCTGAGCCAGCCGCTCGCCCCGGGGGCAACAACAAGGGCTGGGAAGGGAGGAAGGCGCCACGCTCGCCCGCCCGCTCGCCCGCCCACCCGGTTCCCTTCCCAAGCCGGAGAGGCCGAGGGAGAAAGTGCGCGCGCACACATACACACACACGGCCTGGGCTCCTCGCGATTCTGCGCGCACACAGACACTCACACACGCACGCACCGATCGCCAGATTCGAATGGAGAAGGAGCAGCGCGTGCACACGCGCACACACATGCACGCCCACGAACGCACATACAAGCGCGCGCGCGCGTTGGCACAGGCACTCGCAGCGCCAGGCCGCCCTGGGACGCGCCACCCGCACCCACGCTGCTACGCGGACCCCAAACACTGGGACTTCGGAATGAGAAACTTCGCCCTCCCTAGCGACGGAGGGAAGCCCAGAGCCGGTCCAGTGGAAGTTCAAGTTGCTTCCTAGGAGTTCAGGAGACAGACCATCGCCAGGCCCCGTCTAGATCTCCACCAGCCAGTCCGTGGGGAGGCAAGTGCGGGGCTGGAAATGTTCCTGGTTATTTTTTCCGACAGGGTTCAAGCTGGACAGGATCCCTCTGGGCACCTGCTGGTCCTAACTAACCCCGGAATGGATGAAGGGCAGTTTGTCTGGAGCTAGAAATCACACACACACACACACACACACACACACACACACACACACACACACACCCTATCTACCACCCTTGTGCAAACGTATCTGGACACTGCTGGTCTTACTACACACACACACACACACACACACACACACACACACACACACACACACACCCTATCTACCACCCTTGTGCAAACGTATCTGGACACTGCTGGTCCTAACTAACCCCGGGATAGATGAAAGGCAGTTTGCCTGGAGCTGGAAATCAGACACACACACACACACACACACACACACACACACACACACACCACTACCTACCACCCTTGTGCAAACGTATCTGGACACTGCTGGTCCTAACTAACCCTGTGATAGATGAAGGGCAGTTTGTCTGGAGCTGGATATCAGACAGACAGACACAGACACACACACACACACACACACCTACCGCCCCGTGTGCAAACGTATCTGCAAGCTGACTATGCACAAAGGACACAGGTCCACACAGTTCCATTCATGGGCATGCATTCATAGTAGCCCCCTGGGAGAAAAGCCCCCGAGGGCAAACTGTTTATTTTGATCTCCAAGAGGCTTTGACAAATAAAGTGCCAAGGAAAAAAATGTTTACTAAAAGCAAAGCAGCTTACTTAATAGGGCTCCAGTTCAAATCTAGAAGGGATATAGATTATTGTGGTCATAGAAACGTGACAAATGAATCCGGCAATGTACACAAATGGGTTCCAACAATATTGAGTCTCATTCCTACCCTGAAATCAAAGCATTTGCACTTAAACAAAATAAGCACACCGGGTTCTTTTCATTTCTTCATTCATCACCCAGTGAGCTAGCTAGCCTGCCGGCCTGCCTCTTGCCCCTCAGAATAGATGTTTCTCCTGCCAGCAAGGGGAAAGGAAGGTTGAGGAAGACGCTCCTTCCTGAGTTCCCAGTGCTGACTGGGTCCCCTGACTGGACCTGGACAGTAGGGAACTGTTCTGGCCTAGAAACAGACACAGGGGACAGACCCACTGAAAGGTTCTCTTTCAGGCTCCTGCGAATGTCCTGTTATGGTTTCGGGATCTTCTCAGAACTTGGTTTTAAACTCCCAAATCACTTATGAGGAATTGAAAGCCTTAGTACTCCAAGCCCCAGCATGAGTAAGGAAATGAGAGGACAGAGCTGGAAAAGAGTGTACTTCTGCAAAGGAGGCAGCCTGTGGACTCTCAATTCCCTGAGAAAGAAGCTTCCTTATTTCCGCCCCTTGGCCAACAACCTTCATCCGCCTTTACTCATGTTTTCCTTCTGTGGTACCTCTCAGCACAGTTCTGGTATCCTCCTGGACCAAGGTTAGGTTGTCCTTTGGAATGTTCTGGAAATGTTTCCCATTGGAAGAGTAAGCCTATTCCCACATTCAGATTCTACGTGCATGCAATACCCCTTGAGCAGGAAGGAAGTACATGCCTCCGAAAATGTGAATGAACTCCGTGTGGGTGAGACAGACGGTGCAGTCCGTGGTGGCCTAAGTCAGGAGGAAAGCTTAGATTTGTGGGGAACTCCCCCTGAAAACCTCCCAAAACTATCCATCAGAATCCATTTCCCTTCCAGGATGCCTTCTGCTCCTCAGAGCCAAGGATGGCCCTGCTGCCAGCTCTGCCCAGCTGGAGCAGAGCAGGAAGGTGGCACCAGGAAGAGAAACGAACAGGACTTGGGGAATGGAGATTGGATCTAGTCGGAAAGGCCTGTGTTTTCCTTTATTCTCCACTCTGCCAAACAAAAAGCTTTTTATTGCCAGTTTTCGCCACCTACTGGTTGAAGCGTAACAGTATAATTGAGAAAGTTCAGTCCTCACCCTTGACGTTCAAAAAGAATTCTTATCTGGATGTTCCATAACGGAGGTCTGTTCCAAACTATCCAGATTTTCATGACAAATAAATATGAAGAGATATGAACTACCTGGGAAGGAAATGAGTGAAAATCACAAAACTTGGCCCCCCTGCCACTTAGGCAAACAAAAAGAAATAAATCCAGAAGCAAACAAAATACAGCAAATCAAGAGAGAAAAACCAGTGTCCACATTACCAGAATATGAGAAAATGGAATTATAGGACAGCACAGTACAGAAGCTATTCCAGAAGACATCCCAAATACAAGATTCCATTCCACTAGTTGCTACCCTGTTACCAGCAGGAGAAATCATTGATAAACTCTTCAATACTCCCAAGAGGTGCTCCTGGTCCATTAACTCCTGGCCAAGCAGGCAGCAATTCAAGGCAAGGGTGCAGTGCTGGGTCCATGGGGCTCCCTTATACAGGGGTCTCAAACTCAATTTACCTGGGTGCCGAAGGAGGTAAAGTCGGGGTGATCCTTGAGTGCAAAGTCAGTAGTAAGTCTTGAACATTGGGGGGTGTAACCCAAACAACTAAAACAAAACAAAAAAAGATTCCTCTAGGGCAGGGCCACAAACTGTTGTACAGAGGACCACAAACAGTCCACAGGCCCGCGAGTTTGAGACCCCTGCCTTATAAGCAGTGTTAGGAGGGTTACCCCATAAGCAGTGTTAGGAGCCTTCCCCCATAAGCAGTGTTAGGAGCCTAGATGTGCTTGGGCGATGCCATGGTGCTGGGGAGTCAACTGGGAACTGACCTCTTGCCAATCAGGCTACCTAGTACCATGTGGAGTAGTTCAGATGGTTGCCAAAATATGTACTTTTGGGAGGAGTTTTGGAGCCACAGCTGGGGATTACTCCTGGCTCAAGGGTTACTTCTGGCTCTGAACACAGAAATCCCTCCTGGCAGGCTCAGAGGATCATATGGGATGCCAGGGATCAAATCCGGTCAGCCACATGAAACATCTACCCACTGTGTTCTGACCCCAGACAGTTGCAGATTTGATTGGCCAATGTCATACAATCATGAATATTATCAAATTCTGTTTGAGTTCCTACTGAGGGCCATCCTGACCCTCTGGCTTATGCTTATGAAGCTTGGGCAAGAAAGGGTCATCCGTGCCACATTCTCAGCTCCCCAGTCATCCTGTCTTTAACTGGAATGTCCTTCACCAAATGTAAACCACGAAGCCTGCATCCAACTTAGGAGACTACCTCAAGAATGGAGGGTGGGTTTTGCACCTCAGGAAATGTTCCAAAGACTGATGCAGCCCTTTGAAGTGAAGCAACGGCACTGCAGACACGTCCTTCTGTTGTGCCAACGTGCAGGCAAATAAGGTTGACTTTGTGTTTACAAAAGGAAATTCATTCCTGGCAATTTTTTCCTTTTGAATGAATGACTTTGTGTTTGAAAATGAAATCAACTCAGAGTCGGGACTTGTCTTCTATTTTCAAATACCAACTGTTCTTGTTGGATTGAAACTCCAGCTAGAGAACCAAACCACCATCTTGTTGATGGGGAGGTGAGGCGGGGAGAATGGCATAAAATTTACACCCTACCTAATTCGACATCATTCCGCTGAGAGGTTTCAACCCGGCCTCCTATCCTGCTATCTCCCAGAAGCCTTTCTCTGCAGAAAAATACCTTTAAAGAGATCAAGGTCATGGGGCTGGAGTGATAGTACATCGGGGAGGGCATTTGCCCCCCCCCCCATATCCCATATTGTCCCTTGAGCACCGCCAAAACTAATTCTTGAGCTCAGAGCCAGAAATAAACCCTGAACACCACTGGGTGTGGCCCAAAAAAAAAAACAAATTAAAAAAAGTTCAAAGTCAATGTTTTTCTTTTTGAGGGTTGTGGTAACAAAGGACCACAAACTGGGTGCCACCTAAGGGAACTGTCCTGCCCTAGAACTAGGGACCCAAGCACCAAATCAGGGTGTCAGTGGGACCACAAACATCCAGGACTCCAGGGAAGGTGCTTTCTTGCTCTTCCCACTTCTGAGACGTTGTCGGTCCAGCCTCTGCCCCTCTCATAACACATTATGCGTGTGTGTTTGTGTGCTTGTTTGTGTGTTGTCTTCTCCACTTACCATGCCACAGTGGATGAGAATTCCCTTGAGTAACATTCCCTTCACCAAGTCTATCTGGATGGGCCCTTTTTCCGAAGATGACAGCCACAGGAACTGGGCATGAGGATTCTGGTATCTTTGCCGGGACACAATTCAGCCCCCAACACCGTGTACTTAAGTCTTTCAAACTCAGAAGTTTCCTCTGTGTTTCAGCCCTCCCCCCCCAAAAAAAACAAAGGTCCAGAAGAAGGAGAACTAAAGCTACAACTGGGCTGTTGAGTCTTTTCTGCTCCTGGTTCTCCAAGAGTAAGAGCTCTTACTGGTGGAGCCTCCCCCTTTCACTGACCCTTCTCAAGCTCTGAACTGGCAGTGGGTTCTGGAAAAAAAAAATGTCAACAAGCTTTGAAAATTCTGCTTACCCGCCTGCGATACAATCCAAGCATATAGCCAGTGCATGTTCATACTTCAAGTTCCCTTTCCAGAACTTCACCTTCTGTGCACCCAACCTTGGCCATCCTGGGTGGTCTTAGGTGTCACCTGGGACTTTTGGAGAGGTTTAGTCCCGAGCAAGGAGTTTAAACTCATAAACCAAATCCTGGCTCCATGACTTAGCAGCTATGACTCAGGCCTACTTTCTTAACCTGTGTCTGCGCCTCCCGGATAACTCAGGGACAGAAATAGTTTGTCCAAGGTTGGATGCATCATGCCCAACAGTGCTTGATACGGGATCTGTTCTCAACTCTAGCAATGAATGGTATCTGAGCCATGAACCAGTGTCATCTCCAGCTTGTTTCTCTCTAGATGCTAAATGATTTGAGGACAGGATGGTTGTTTTCCCTGTGTGCATATTCCCCGTTGAGAACAGGGCCTGGCATTCAGATAACTTGGCACGAAACCCAGTGCTGCCCCGCGTTGAAGGAAGGAATGAGGAGCAAGCGGTTCCAGTCCCTCGGAAAAGGCTTGTCAGAGCCTGCCTGACAAGGGTGGGAGAGACAGAAACAGCAGGGCAGGGCGGGAAAAGTGGTTTCTGAGTCTGTTGATTCTGGGGGCTGGAACGCCCAGCTCCTACACAGCTGCTGAGGGCCAAGGGTCTAGTACCAAAACTGGGACCAGGACCGTGAAGGATTTCCCTTTTGCAACATCCCAACAAAAAGGCATCGAGGAGGAGCCAGAGCAATAGCACAGCAGGCAGGTCCTGTGCCTTGCATGCAGCTGACTTGGGTTCAACCCCCTGCACCCTATATGGTCTCCCAGCATGCCAGGAATGATTTCTGAGCAGAGAGCCAGGAGTAACCCTTGAGCACTGCCAGGTGTGGCCCCAAAACAAAAGGCTCAGATGTAATTAAAGTTTGAAGTTTACAAAGCAAGGTGGTATCCAGAAAATCTTAATGTGTCCTAAATTGTCCCAAGAGCAGAGAATTCAGGTGTGCACTTTCACTATATCACTTTTCTACACTTTTTTGGGGGACACACATCCGCTAATACTCAGGTGTTACTTACTCCTGGCTTAGCATTTAGGAATCAGTGAGCAAACCACATGGGATACCAGGGACTGACAACATAGGTTAGCCATGTGCAATGCAAATGCCTTACCCACTGTACTTTCACTCTGGCCCCATTTTTCTTTGAGTCAAAGAAACATACATATCTCTTAGAAAGTGAAGGTTTCATGGTAGTGGTGGTGAATCTATTTGTATACATGAAACACACACTAGATTCCGTTACTAAACTCTGCGTTTCTTTGTCCTTTCACTCACATAGCCTACCTCATGAGGTCAAGCAGAACATTCGGAACAGAAGCTGAGAATATCAAGTGCTTTCTCTGAAGATTTGACCAAAATGACCATGCTCAAACCCCACTGACTGTTGAGGACTGAAACAAAGACCATACTTTTTTTGTTTTATTTTGGTTTAGTTTGGTTTTGTTGCCATACCCGGCAGTGCTCAGAGGTTACTCCTGGCAGGCTTGGATAACCATGACATATCAGAGCTCGAACTCAGATTGAGCCACATACAATGCAAACGCCCTAACCACTGTACTATCTCTCTAGTCCTGAAGATCATCTTATAGGAAGGGGTGGTCTTTGGCTAAAATCTTTTTTTTTGTTGATTTTGGGCCACCCCCGGCAGTGCTCAGGGGTTACTCCTGGCTATCTGCTCAGAAATAGCTCCTGGCAGGCACGGGGGACCATATGAGATGCTGGGATTCGAACCAACCACCTTAGGTTCTGGGTCAGCTGCTTGCAAGGAAAACGCCGCTGTGCTATCTCTCCGGCCCCTAAAATCTTTCTTATAGATACCAATTTCAAGACAAATGAATTCTCATATCTGTAAAGCTTGTCCCCATTTATTTTGTTGCTGTGATTCAGAAGTACAAGATATGAAAATTAGGTTACAATTTTGCCACAAAAGCATCTAAAGTAGCAAACACAAAGTCTAATATATATCAAAATAGCATGTACACTTTCATCAACTGAAAATGTCTGCAGCGGTCTCCTGTTGATTAAATGTCGTAACTATTATCTCCTCATCAAAATAGCAAATCTGTGGTCACTGAACGGAACTCAACTTCAAGATTCAGTCCAGAATATGGAAGTTATGGCTAGTAGGGAATTTTTAAAGCTCAATTTCTAGAACTAAAGGAAGTAAGAATGAAGCATCTTATGTCCAAATGCATGAATGTGTAAAACTGGCCTCAGTGAGTAAGAAGAGTTTAAATTAGAATATGATGTAATAACATTGAAGTTGCTGATGATACACTCGGTTTTAAAAAATGACTAGGATGTTGTCTTCTTCTAGAAAGACAAAGACATACAATTCTTTGAATTGAAGCAACTATGAACAAAATGCTTTTGTCATCTAAATATTAGAAACGGTCTCTCAAAATTTCACCCCCAAGTGTCAACAATTTATGGTTTAGCAGATCCAAGTAAAAGCTTTATAACTGAATATACATAAATAGTATTAAGGTAAGGAGACCATCATTAATATTTTAATTCTCTTTTCAAATTGTAAACTAAATGCAAAAATAAAAGACTAATTCCCTTGACTTGGCTTTTATAAAAGTGAGGATTTTTTTTTCAATATCTTGTTTAAATTATGAGGGGTCCTGGAATGTCTTTTGGAATTCTTATGGCTCAATGACAGAAAACTTTTTTAAATAAATATACTCACAAATAAATCAAAAGAAAATAATACAACCAAGCCCAGCAGAGGCAGGCACTTGAGGACGGCAACTTGCATGGTTAGCTAAGTTATGGTCACACAGAGAACATTCCAACAGAATTAGAATAAACTGCTGCCACAGGTAACACCCAGTTCTGGGTACAGTGCTAAAGTGCTAAATCAAAGCAATCCTTTAAAAAAAAAAAAAAAGGAAAAAGAAAAAGAAAAAAGAAAGCCAATAATCTGACTCAAGGTTCTATCTTCCCCTCTGCACAAAATAAAATGTTATATAAAATTTGATCTGCCCTCCACTCCAAAAGAAAAAAAAAATCAGAATTTGCCTTGCAATATTTTCATCTCTTAGAAGTCAGGTCATTGAAAGGCTGTTTAAATGTCTACAAGTCCTTCTTCTCCAAAACCCAACAAGCCAAATGTGTTGCCCAATCTATCCTGTGGGGAGTCTGAAAAGGTGAAAGAGGGTATCACATAGCAGTTCTGAGAGGGTCAGTGCTCCAGTCAAAAACACAGCAGTTGGTACTTTGGTCAAAATTAACCAACAGTCCATGAAGTGGTTGGGAAAAAACAACCCCAAACTGTACTAATCTTGTGTTTGTTCAAGTCAGGCGTTGCTAACAACAGAAAAACCCCACATAGCACCAAATCCAGAAAGAGTGAGAACACCTTAGTTTCCCAAGCTGGAGGATAAAGCTATGTGGCCCTTTGACTTCTGACAAGCAGAGCTGAAGACTACGTGGGCTGAAGCCTGCTCAGGTCCCAGATGACCTAAACCTCCCAGTGCAGAGAACAGGAGTGCCTTGACCTGGATGCTGTGGTAATGGAGGTGCACATCTGCAGTCAACGAGATCGCCTCCCTGGATTTGGTTCCCAGGCCTGTGTTCATGCTTTCTAGCCCCCTTTTTAAGAGGGGAGAAGTGCCCACAGAGCAATGTACCCACTTTCTCTGACTCAGGAAAAAGACTGGTAACTCCTCAGGGTTGATTGGTACTTGTTGATTGGTTGCCTGCACTGAAGCCCCAATCTGGCTTAACTGGATGGTTCCTGAAACTATAATGGAGCACCCCCCCAATCCTAAACCCAACCCAAACTATCATCCTGTCCTGTCTGGCTTGTATTTCAAGGGCGCTGCTCTCGAACCCAAATTAAAAGGCCACTGTTGTTGAGGAAATAAGTCATTTGTAAAAAATCTGGAGATTCCCAAATTCAAGAGTAGACATTTGGCTACACAATTTTAGGCCTTGACTCTTTCATAAAGTTGGAGATATATATATATATTTTTTGACTTTGGAAACAATTTTTAAAAAGTATCTTTTGCAAAAACAAAAAAACAAAAAACAAAATAAAACAATAAAAAAGCTGTGTTTCCCCCTCCACCACCACCACCCACACAGTAAACTGGAATGTGTTTTTGTGTATAGAAGGAGAGAAGAAAGGTTTCCCCTGTGGGAAAGTCCCCCACAAGTCAGAGGAACAGAGTGGCAGGATGAAGCTGGCCACAGGCTCACTGGTCACAGACTTTGGCTGTGGCAACCAGCCTGGGATCTGGAAAAAAGACTGCCCAGAACTTGACTGGGAGAGAAGGGTGAAAATGGAGGAGAGAATGTTCTAGGTGATCACAGAAAGAGCCTGCTCGCTCGAGCCCCAAATGAGACAACGAACATGGTGTCAAGGCTGCCACCCCCAGGCTTCTGGAGGTCATGTCAGTGTCCCAGGACATCACATTTCTCCATCTCCCAACCTCTTTAAGGAACCATGAACCCACATTTAGAAGTCACCCCAAAAGTCTAATAGGTCTTTTTGTTTCTTTTAAAAGTACAAGAGCAGGAGAAGCAAAGGAATGCAGTAAAGAGCAGGACCAGGATCTGCTCTTGGAATGTGGCGTGTGGCCTACAGGCTATCCAAAGGGATTGTAAACATGTCTGCTTCTAAGATTCCGGGGGTGGGGAAGGGGCATCCCTGATAGTATTCAGGGCTTTCTCTTTATTCTGTGCTCAGGATCACTACTGGCCAGGCGTGGGGGAACCTAAACAGTGCTGGGGGTCGAATCGGATCAGCTGTGGACAAGGCAAGTGCATGGGTCTAAAGATGACCAGAGAGCTGGCTAATTCTTTCTGGAAAAATCTCTCTCTTCCCTTGTTCTGTCCTAGTGCCAGGATCCAAATGAGAAAGGAGCCACCAGGGGCCACAGTAGCTGAGGGACATGGGGCACAACTGGGCTCTCACAGTCCGGCACCCACCACACGACACTCCTCTGCCATGAAATATCCTAAGTTCAAAAAGAGAAAAAAAAACCCTGAAAGTATCAATTCCAGAAACCCCACAACTGCCTTTCATGAAAAATTGAGAGTTGGTTGGGAGTTGGGGGGGGGGGCTGGTTGTGGAAAAGGAAAAAAACAAAACAAAGCAAAACAAAGCCTCAAAAATCTCGCTGAGTCATAAAGTACATTTGTGGCCTTAATCTTGAAGGGGAGAATAAAATTTAAAAAAAAAAGGGGGGGGGGAAACGAAGTGATGGCTCAGCGTTAGGGCATTTGCCTTTCACGCGGCTGATTCAGGACAGACCTCGGTTTGATCCCTGGCGTCCCATATGGTCCCCCAAGCCAGGAACAATTTCTAAGTGCATAACCAGGAATAACCTCTGAGCATCACCAGTGTGGCCCAAAACCAACCCCCTCCCCCCCCAAAAAAAACAAGAGGACGGAGAACAGAATTAAAGGATCCCCTCTGAGGGTAGCCGTCTGCCCAGCAGCACGGCCACGCAGGAGCCAAGCCCCATTCTCATCCCGTCCACACCCCCTAGCCTCCATGCAGGGCCATGGAAGGTTCTCCACGCAGGTTTGCATAGTGTTAAGAGTGCAGCCCCAAGCAGCACTTCGGGCCCATCCTGGCAGCCAGGCCCTAGCGGAGCCCAGCTCCGCGCTCACACGGTCCAAATAACACAGCACATCCCGGAGCAATGGGGCTGTCCAGGTGCCGGTACACAGTCTCTGCTGGGTGAGGGCTGAGGTTAGGCCATTTTGTCCGTAGGTTCCGATTTCACTTTCTGCACCATGCAGCGCCGCACTATGCTGTCGAAGCTGCCCAGGTAAAACAGCGCAATGGTCCGGAACAGCCCCATGGTGACTATCTGCAAGGCAAAATGGCAACATGTCAGGGCACTGTCCACCCTGTCGAGAGGAAAGGTTGGCCATGACTCTCCCACCCTGCTCTGCGTGTCACCCAGATCCTGTCTTGAGATGGGAGAAACACGATTCTGCCCAATGGGACACCCAAGAGCAACATGGTTATTCTCAGCGGTCAGGGCGCCTTGGGCCAACGGGGATCCATGTGGGCAGCATCAATGACCCACAACCCAATCCAGGAATGAGGATTTGATTGTGTTCTTAGTCCCTGAATCAGATGAAGGGTCCGGTGCTCAGAACACAGGTGTCTGGTAATTGGTGATTCTATGATGGCTCAATGGTAGGAAAGAGATGCACTCAAGTGCAACCAAGCTTGGGTTTCTGAACTGGGGATCTGGATCCTTTCCTGGCCTCTTGGGGCAGACTATGACCGTGAACTGTGAGCAGCCCAGGTCAGCCCACAGCCCTCTGCTGGGTGGTTCCCCTTCAGAACAGTTTCCCATCCCTTAAAGGGGGCTCCGACACTTCATTCTAAGAGAGTCTTGGCTGTGAGTGGAGTTAGCCCACTGTGGGCTCAGGCAAGGGTCCTGAGCCAGCTCTGGCAGAACTGAGCAGAGAATGAATTCAAAATGAATCTTTGGGTTGGGGTGTTTTCCACTCATCCCTGTGGACTTTTTTTTTTTCTTTCAATTTTTACACCCAGCAGCACTCAGGGTTTACTCTTGGCTTATTCGGGGAACCACATGGGATGCAGGAGATGGAACCTGCGTTGGCCCTCTGCAAACGCCTGTGTAAACTGTGCTTTTGCTCCTGCCATTTTCTTTTTTTTTTTTTTTATTTTATTTATTTTTTTTCAGTTTTATAATTTTTATTATGAATTATGAGAACAAAAGATGCAAAGAAAGAGGATAAGGTAAAGTTACAGTGGAAGGACAATCACCCATAACATAATTATCAGAAGAAGTCCCCTTGCTGATATCTTAACTTTGAACTTTCACCAAAGAAAGTTAAGATAAATAAAACAGAATCCATGTGCAATTACTTTGTCCCTCAAGTCCCCAGATTGTAGCACATTATAATATTTCTTAACAGCACACAAGGCAATCTAAAGCCATCAAACTTACGTAACTCCTTAAACATTAGAGGCATAGTATTTTTTACATTTCCATGTACATGCATATTAGCTTAAGTTAACCTCAAATTTTAAGTGGGTGTGTTTTAAGGATTAGAGTCAAAGGAGCACAGTAAAAACGGTGTTAGAGTGGCAATTGTTGTTTGCATAGGCCCACCAAAATATGAGAGGCATGGAAAGGAATAGCCTTGGCCTAAATACAAAGAGATCCTACCCCTGAAGTTTCCTGGCATAAGACCAGCTCTAGGCCTCAGGAAAGTTATCGTTCACTCCAAGACATTGTCCGTAGCGCCAACACACTTATCACACAGTCTCTGTTGTCGGTCTCATGTTTCTGTATTAAAGATTCTGGAATCTGCATCTCCTACATTGAAGTCATGATGTGGAGTGCCTTCTCGTTTCACCTCACCATGAAAGGGGAATGCAGGAAGCCCTGTCCTGTAAGCAGGTTGTTGTTGTTAAGTCTTCTCAGTGTTAAGGGAAGTCTCTTTTGAGCAGGACGATGTCTGAGCAGTGGTAGGGTCTTCCGTGGTAGAGGATTGCTTCCAGGTGATGTTATAGACAAACCTCACCATAAAGGGGCAATACAGCAAGCCCTGTCCAGTAAGCAGGTCATTGTTCTTGTCTTCTCAGTGTTAAGTGATGGCTCTTTTGAGTAGATCGATGTCAGAGCAGCTGTAGGGTCGTCCCTGGTACAGGAATGCCTCCAGGTGATGTTATATACAACCTTGGATGTTTTGTAAATGTCTTCTGTAGATCAAGGGGTAAATGGAGAATGCCCATTCTTCTGAGGCCTGTGCCAGGTCTTTATGTCAATGTTCAGGGTGTAAGGTCTCATTGCACTATAAGATTTGTGTGTTCCCATTTCTATTAGACAAGAACCCATTGGTATGTATAGTATTTTCCCATGTTAGTGTGCCTACGCAAACAAGTAATAAAGCCACGTGGTGCTATCAGATATATGGGGGCATAAGAACATTTCCAACAAGACCCATACCTTGGTTCAAACATAAGTATTAAACTGAGGGATTCTTTCACACCAAATTCCATATTGAGCAGTTCACAAAAAGAAGATAAAAAACATGGGGGGGGGGGATCATCACTGTATAAGAAAGTATTTAGCAAAAGTTATAGCCGTCAAAGAAAACACCCATAAAATGTTGAAAAGATATGCGTCATTTTTATGCCTTTTAAAATAGTTGGGTGGGTGTTAACTCTAGGGCACCACTTTGGAATGTGAATTAGGACTCAACAGTACTTAAGTTAGAAAGGGTAAAAAAGGAGTAATGATGATAGGAGATAAAGAAGTTAAAGAGAAATAAGAACTTATGAAGGGGTATGCAAAAGGGCAGACTACAAAATGGACATTCTGCATACATAAAAACATAATTCAATGATAGTGAGTACTATTAATGTTTCTTGTGAGAGTACTATTAATGTTTCTTGTGCGCGTGGGGGCGATAGCCCCCGCGCGATTTTGAGAATGTAATCTGGACAGAGATTACCAGTGCCAGCCAAACCTCCTCCTGCTCGACTCCCAGCTCCCAGGAAGGAGAGATCCTTCAAGAAGCTGGGAGACCAGAGGTTCAGAGCCCCACCCAGACCCTCCCTAAGGAGCCGCATGGATAGTGGGGGAAGGCCTAGGGTACCTTCAGGCTCCACCAAGGGACCCAACTCACCGGCTTGCCCAGGCATGTGGCCCGGGGAAGCCCTGGAGATCTGGAGCAAGGCGGCAGAGGGGTGCTGGGGTTACCCAAGTCCCGCACCCCCCCTAGGCCTGGCCAAGCAGGCCTCCGGCATGGCGTGGGCTTGCCAAACCTCCTCCTGCTCGACTCCTGGCTCCCAGGAAGGAGAGATCCTTCAAGAAGCTGGGAGACCAGAGGTTCAGAGCCCCACCCAGACCCTCCCTAAGGAGCCGCATGGATAGTGGGGGAAGTCCTAGGGTACCTTCAAGCTCCACCAAGGGACCCAACTCACCGGCTTGCCCAGGCGTGTGGCCCGGGGAAGCCCTGGAGATCTGGAGCAAGGCGGCAGAGGGGTGCTGGGGTTACCCAAGTCCCGCACCCCCCCTAGGCCTGGCCAAGCAGGCCTCCGGCATGGCGTGGGCTTGCCAAACCTCCTCCTGCTCGACTCCTGGCTCCCAGGAAGGAGAGATCCTTCAAGAAGCTGGGAGACCAGAGGTTCAGAGCCCCACCCAGACCCTCCCTAAGGAGCCGCATGGATAGTGGGGGAAGTCCTAGGGTACCTTCAAGCTCCACCAAGGGACCCAATTCACCGGCTTGCCCAGGCGTGTGGCCCGGGGAAGCCCTGGAGATCTGGAGCAAGGCGGCAGAGGGGTGCTGGGGTTACCCAAGTCCCGCACCCCCCCTAGGCCTGGCCAAGCAGGCCTCCGGCATGGCGTGGGCTTGCCAAACCTCCTCCTGCTCGACTCCCGGCTCCCAGGAAGGAGAGATCCTTCAAGAAGCTGGGAGACCAGAGGTTCAGAGCCCCACCCAGACCCTCCCAAAGGAGCCGCATGGATAGTGGGGGAAGGCCTAGGGTACCTTCAGGCTCCACCAAGGGACCCAACTCACCGGCTTGCCCAGGCGTGTGGCCCGGGGAAGCCCTGGAGATCTGGAGCCGCTCCTGCCATTTTCTAAGGGTGATGTGAGCTGTGGTGAGACAGCTCTGTCCCACCCCTCCTACTGTCCCATCATTTGAAAAACTATCAGCAAAGAGAGGTGACTGTTTCTGTGCTGTGACGCACTGCTGCCGACATCTGTGATGGGGAAATTTTCAAAGGCCCAACAATGCAAAAACATTTGGGGTCTCAAAACTGGGCTTCTCATGCTGTTATGTGTCTCCCTCCTGCTCGTCCCCAAAGAAGGGAATAGAAGACTATCTGCCAATGTGTAGGGTGAGTGGGAAAGTTGGGTTCTGTGTGAGGGGCAGAGAGACCAAACCCAAAAAATGGGGGATCCTGCAGGGGAGGTCGGGGACCACCTGACACCCACCAGGAGCACCCAGTTCTGCTTAGCATGCACCAGGTTCAGGCAGAATCCTCATGGGATCCTTCTAGGAAATTGTCTGCAGCAAACACAGGCACCTGACCCAGTCCAATACCAAGAACTGATTCAGGGAAATGAAATGTTGAACAATAAAGGCCAGTTTGGAGACAGATCAATTGCACAGCAGGGAGGGTGCTTGCCTTGCCCACGGCTGAGCCAGGTTCAATCCCCAACATCCCATAGGGTCCCAAGTCTTTGTGACAGTGGTATGTGTGTTGGGGTGCTGTAGGGAGACACAGCAGTGATGGGGCTATTGCGTCTAGCACACAATGAAGCCTCCTGTTAGGAACGGCCCATCAGCCTGAGATGGGAGAAACCCATTTTCCAAGCCCTGGAGTTGGCAGCTCTCAGATACAAACCCAGATGAACACCCCTAGGTGTTCCCCTTTCCATTCATAGCACAGGGGTACAGGGCCCACTGGCCTAACCCCCTGACTGGCATCTCCAACCCAGTTTAAGGATGAAAAGGAATGGCCACAGCAGGGAATTTCCTCCCAGGCCCTGCACACCATCCACCTGCCCCTTCTGTTTCCTTGGTGCTGCTTACCTGCTGGAGCCCTTCGGTGATGGAGGTGACGGGGGCCATGCCACAGGTCAAGGCTGACAGCATGTACCCATCAGAGCCCAGGGAGCTAGAGAAATTTCCTTGCTGTACCGGAAACAGGAAAAGGGAGAGGCAATGTGAGAAGAAAGGAACTCAACACAGGCGAGTGGGGCGAGAGTGTGAGTGAGTGAAATGAACAAGGGTATGAATGAATGTTCCAGAAAGCGGGTGTGAATGTGCGAATGTCTGAATGAATGTGTGGGGAAAAAAGTGTGAATGGGAATGTAGATGAGTGAGTGAATGTTTGAAAGTGTGTGAGAGAAGAATGAATGAGTGTGTAAGTGAATGTACACAAGTGTGTGATTTTGAAAGTGAGTCATAAGTGAAAGTGTTAAAGAGTGTGTGAATGTGGAAGTATATGAGTGAATATTAAGAGTGTGTGTGTGTGTGTGTGTGTGTCAAGAGTTGACTCTCAAGATGAAGTAACTGCATCTCAGCAATCACCAACAATCTTGGGGATCTAAATGGCTACTGATCATTTTCTTCACTTGAGTTCAGATTCAGGGGTCCTGAGACTGTTCAGGGGATGCATGAGGATTGTGCAAAAATTTATGCCCATTGTACTATTTAGATGTTCACTGCCCTTACCACCAGTTCCAGCTGTATCAATGGCCAAACCAGTGGCTCATTAACAACAGAAACTACAGTGGAAATGCCACACCCTCCATTAACACACACAACTGCTTCAGGAAATACACACAGCAATGGGACTCTAAAAAGATCTCAGTCACATGGGCTGGAGCACAAGCTGGCACTTGAGACGGCCCACAGGGTCCCCTCAAAGCCGCTGGACAACCCTGGTGGACTAGGAGTGGTTTTCAAGGCACCCTGAGAAATACTGAGAAGATCCCGGCCCGCCCAAATATTTTAAATGCCAGCTTTGTTTTTAAAATGCTCTTGATACAGCAGTCAAATGAAATGTCCTCTTGAATCTCCACCCTCAGGACATGTCACAGGGGACAGATTCACAAAAAGGTCTAGAGAACGAGGTCAGGGACAGTCACTATTTTCACCCAGTGACATTTTCTGGTTTGCATGTTTGTTTGGGGGTCACACCCTGCGGAATTCAAGGCTTACTCCTAGCTCTGTAATCAGGATTCATTCCTGGCAGGGTTTGGGGGACCATATGGGGTGCCGGGGGATCAAAACTCAGGCCAGCTGTGTGCAAGGTAAGTGCCCTCCTGGCTGTGCTGGAGTGAAATTTTCACATGAGCTGATACGAGGCAAGGTTACGCAGCCAACCTTGGCCACGACAAGGCCTTGAGGGAACAGGGAGAGAGAAGCCTGTGATTCCAAGGAAGAGTGACCACTCCCAAGGCCCACGGATTGGTGGTGGAAAGAGTCCACTGGGGAAGAAATGGATGCTGGAATATTTCATGGCTGAAACTCATTTTTTTAATGAGTTTTCTTTAAAACAAACAAACAAACAAACAAAAAAAAAAACAGCCTGAGCTTTCCAGGGAGACCTGAAGACTGGGGCAGTCTCTCATACTTGGGGGCCTGTCAGCTCCCCAGATGTATTTTTTTCTGCTAAGAAGATGAGCCGAGACGTGAATGACTGTGATCGGGTAACTTGGTGAACCCATATTTTCCGAATGACTAATGTGTCATGTTCCAAAACCATGAATGGGGGAAAAACATCCTAAGTACAGGACAGACCAATGGGTTTTAAAGGGAACAGAGAACAAAACATTCATTGACAGAGCTAGCTGTGCTGTGGGCCAACTAACCTAAGAAAGTGCCACTGAGTTTGGTGCAGTTAATTATGGAGTGTCCATGATGCTTAGAGAAGCCTTAAATCCACCCTGCATCACCACCTTTCTGCAGCCTCCTCTGTACCCTTCATCCTGGCAAGTAAAAGGCTGGATGGGGGCAGGCAGGCAAGTTCCGCTGTCCTCTCCCCTCACAGCATTACAGACTCTGTGGGAGCCAGGAACCCCATCACTTGCCCTCTGAGTTCTGCTCTGAAATGGAACTGGCCCATCATTGTCATTCAAAATATATTATCTCCCCCTCCCCCTGGCAGCAAGCAGACATTATTCCTGCCTCTTCGCTCTGGAATCCCTCCTGGCAGACGCAGGGGAACTTTTGGGATGCTGGGGACTGAACCTGGGTTAACCATATGCAAGGCAAATGCTCTACCTGCTGTGATATCATTCGGGGCCCCAATTGTTTGGTTTTAACATTGACAATGACATGTTACTGGCCAGAATCTATGCTGACAGGTGGATTTTGGGACTGTCAACACTGCAGAGCATGAAACGATGAAGAGAGGAACAGGGCTGGGGGCTGGGAGGTGGCCTGGAGGGTGGGGTCCCTGCTTTGCATGCTTAAACTTTAGGCTTGGTCCCCAGCACCACTGGGTGTGGCCCAAGAAACAAAACTCCAAGAGAGGAACACGTATGAGAAGCACCAGACTAAATAAGGAATATACCAGAGAGTGTGTTTGCTACACTATGAGATAAACAAAAAAAAGCCAAGTTTGCCTGTCCCTGGAGGTAGCTGGGGGAGAGGGGAAGGAGGCAGGAAAGAAGGATAGAGAAAAAGAGGTAGAGGGATAGGGGTACAGTGAAGGGGGTAAGGGGCAGAGGGATGGGTGAGATGCGGTGCCAAGAAAGAAAGGGTTAGGGCAGGGAGAGGAATGTGGGGCAAATGGTTCTCTGAACAGTCAGGCCGAGCCAAGGGTCAGTTAAGAGTTGATCCAATGGATCCGGATTTGTGAGGCTTGTCATGTCACAGGGTGGACATGGCCCTCCCACTAGAAACAACATGATCCATGAGCATGTCTCAAACCCATGGTCCTGAAGAACCAGACTGGGGGGGAGGTGTTTTCTGATACCCACAGAAGCAGCATCTCTGGCTACACAGAACATCAGAGGAAATTGAGAGAAAGCCAGACCATCAAAGGTCTTCATCTTGTGAGCCTGGCAATGTAGTAGCAACAGTAATTCAAATCACAGCTAACAGGGGAAGAGGGCGCCTCAGCGTGCAGTATCCCACATCTGGAAAGTCTTGTGTGTTTTTTAAAAAAAATAAATCTGGGCCTGTAGTGAGAGCACAGCGGGGAGGACATTTTCCTTGCATGTGGCCAACGTGGGTTTGATCCCAACATCCCATACGGCCCCCTGAGCCTGTCAGGAGTGATTCATGAGCACAGAGCCAGGAGTAGCCCCTGAAAGTCGCCAGATGTGACCCAAAAACAAAAATATAAACCTAACAAACATCTATCCCATAAGAAATTCATAGTAGGGTGGAAGAGGCAGCACAGCGGGGCGGGCATTGCACATGGCCCATCATCTGGGCCTGAGCGCAGGCACTGGATATGTCCCCTTAAGTCCTGCCAGGAGTGACCCCTGAGCAGAGAGCCAGGAATCAGCTCTGAGCACCACTGGGGCTGGACCAAAACTTATATACAGAATCCAGTGACTAGGGGACAGGAAGGCAGAGCCTGGCACTGAATACACCGAATCAATCGACCTGCCTGTAAACATCCGATAATTCGCAGCACACGGGACAGAGGCCACAGGCCAGTGGAGAGCAGAGTGGAAGTGGTACTTACAATGGCATCTTTCACGATCTGCTTGGCCACCTGCTCTGGTTTGCAGATGGACGTGGTCTCGGATATGAGATGAGTTTCCAGGGGCTAGAAGTGGAAGAACAGAAACATCACTAGCACCTTCATGCCATTAAGTGAGAGTGAGAGAGCGAGAGAGTAAGAAAGCGAGAGAAAGTGAGGGGGGGGGGCAAGAGAGATAGGGCATTTTTGCCTTGCACGCGGCCAACACAGGATAGACCCCAGTTCGATTCCTGGCATCCTGGCAAATGATCCCCTGAGCCTGCCAGGAGCAATTTCTGAATGCAGAGCCAGGAGTAACCCCTGAGTGCTGCCGGGTGTGGCCCTCCACCACCAAAAAAAAGGAAGTGTGGGGGGGGGGGGAGAGAGAGAGAGAGAGAAAGAGAGAGAGTGAGAGAGAGAGAGAGAGAGAGAGAGAGAGAGAGAGAGAGAGAGAGAGATCTTGCCTACTGTGACCCCTCCCCAATATATCTGTCATCAGGCAGGCTACCCTTTGTATAGATTGCTGATCAGCTTCTACCTTGTGGGTAAAACAGCCCAGTAGCTACTGCCAGCCCAGGTGGCTGTGAACACTCTTGTGAGGCAGGGCAGAGCTCAACTCTGGTGACAAGTAGCAAAGCTGCAGTGCCCTGCGCCCCATTGTGGAACCTACCGGTATTCAGCACCAGTCAGAAGGGATCTGCAGAGCTTAGGCTGAAGGAGGCGAGTAGGCCCATGTGGGAACCGGGCAGAGAAATGCCTGCCCATGGCAGGACAACTGTGGCCCAGGCAGGAGCAAAAACCAAAGAGGTTTTTTTTCAAGAGCCCAAGAAGAGAGTACAGGAGCCTGGGAAAGAAGATGAGGTCTGGCCCAGCCTTCACTTGGCAAAGTGCTTTCCCAGTTAGAGTACTAGAAACCCCATATGTCAGATTCCTGTTCTTCAAGGGGTTCATCTCCACTGTCACCCAATCGAAAATGGGGCACACAATGGGGGAGATGGCATAAAGGTAGGGCACACACCGAGTGTAGTCATGCTGAGACCAATCCCTGCCCCCTAGTACTGCTACATGTGGCTCTGGAGAGCAGATCCCCAATGCCAATGGGTAAACACTTCGGGGAAGGGGGGGGGGGTGGAACGAACCATATGCATGTTTTAAAGGTTTCCCTGATTTGTGAGCTGACAGTTATTTCTTCTCTCACTTCTCTCTCTTATTGCTGCCTTTTTTTTTTCTTTTTGATTACTCCTGGCTTTGAGCTCAGAAATCGCTCCTGGCAGGCTCGGGGGACCATATGGGATGTTGGGAATCAAACCAGAGTCCGTCCAGGGTTGGTGCATGCAAGGCAAATGCTCTACCACTGTGCTATTGCTCTGGCCCCTCTTATTGCTTCTTTAATGCTGACTATTAAAGTAAATACTATTTGTATTTTTTTCCAACTAACATTCTTGTAGGCACAATCTCTCATTTATTTACTTTTCAATCTTTATGTGGGACACATAAAGGTTTTGTGGCCAAAATTTGCATAAAACTCTCTAAACTGGAGTTTCTGTTAGAACTCAACCCTTCAGGGGCATGAGCAATTGTACAGTGGGTAGGGCATTTACCTTGTACACTGCTGATCGGGTTCCATCCCCAGCATCCCAGGTGGTCCCGAACCTGCTAGGAGTGATTTCTAAGCACAGAGCCAGGAGTAACCTGAGTGCTAGGGTGTGGCCCAGAACCCCCCTCCCCCCAAAAAATCCAACCCTTCAGTGTGTGTGTGTGTGTGTGTGTGTGTGTGTGTGTGTGTGTGTGTGTGTGTGTGTGTGTGTGTGTGTGTGTTTTGGGTCATACCTGGCAGTGCTCAGGCGTTACTCCTGGCTCTACGCTCAGAAATCACTCTTGGCAGGCTCGGGGGACCATATGGGATGCTGGGATTCGAACCACCATTCTTCTGCATGGAAGGCAAACACTCTACCTCCATATCTCTGCCCCCCCCCCCCAAGTGCCTTTTATACAGCCAGATTCACACTCCAACCACAGCTGGCTTGAGGCCCAACATTCTGACGATTTTTTCTCTTCTGCGGGGACCTTACGGGCTCAGAGTGACTGGCTGGTATTAAGGCAGAGAGCATGGTGCATGAAAAAGTTACTACAGAAAATGGGAATGACCACTTGGTGACAAGCACCAGGGTGAACGCTGAGAAGGCTGTGGGGAATGGGCAGGCAAAGTGCTAGCAGAGAGCAGGGCCAACGGGGAATGGGGAAGGGGAGGGAGAAATGGCAGGGAGGTAGAAACACAACACCAAGACCAGGGGCTGTGACCTGTACACCTGAACACTCAAATCCATCCTCAACATTACACTGGCCTCTGAGCATCCTACACTGGCCTCTGAGCATCCTATGGGCACTTGGGCCTGTCAGCTCTGCATTAGCAGGTCCTGGCATTGGACAGTCCAGCCCAGTTGGCCAAGAATGGCTGAAAGTGGCCCTTCAGGGCCTACTAGCCCCAGTGGGAACCTCCCTGCCAAGTAAGAGCACCATGAAGGTCCTTCTGAGGGACAAGAGAACAGTCCTTCCTCTGAACCCCAGAAACACCATCACAGACCCAAACCCCAAAATTCAGGGCAGTATGAGAGGGCTCAAATGTCACTGAGCAGTGGGAGAGAAAAGCTATTAACAGGTGACACATTGGACCCCTGAGCTCTTCAAGTCCTGAGTCTGTCCCAGTGGGTCAGAATCCCACATTGGGCCTCTGTGCATTTACTGCCAACGTGCACTGCAGAGATTCAGCTCACTCTAGATCTGCAAGGCCCTAGAGAAAGACTCATGTTTGATTTCAGGCTCCACCTGGTCCCCCAGCATTGCCAGGGGCACCCATGAAGACCCCAAGCACCACTGAGGTGGCCCTGAGTATCGTCAGCATTGCAGGGCCTGTCGAGCATCATGTCTGTGGCCCTTGTCCTGATCTGAGGGTCCCAAGAGCCTCGAGACCTCCTGAGCATTGTGTGGGTACCCCTCCGCACCCCAGAAACAAGTACTGGCCACATTCCAAAACTCCAACAGTCCCCATATGGCTATATTATATACTGGGGTCAGTCATACAGAGAACATAGCCAACCTTCTGGAACATTCTCTCAGGCCATGTGCTACAAGAGGGTTTGGAACTTAGAAATGGTGGGGTGGTTGGTTGTTTTCATGTGATTGTTTTGAAGAAAAGAGGGGCACAATCTGACTTAGGCTTTCTAGGGAACTGACCACCTCTGAAGAATAGATTCTTGGGCCTCACTAAAGCAGGCAGAGTGGTAGGGAGAGGAGGGGTGTGCCTCCACAGCAATAATCCTATTCGGGATCCAGGCTCTAGCCAACAGAGGTGGAGGTTGGATGAGAGAGAAGAGAGAGAGAAGGAAGGAAGATGAGAGGATAGAGGAGACATGGGAGATTAGAGAAGAAGGGAAGGAGGGAGCGAGAGAGCGAGAAAAGAGCATGCTGGTCTCCAGGTTTCCTGGCTGAACAGCTGGAGTAGGGTCTAGATGCCAGGTAAGGGAAGGAACGAGATAAAGAAGGATGGTGAAGAAGGAGGGCGTGAATCCAGAGTCCAAATTCTGGAATGTTAAGATATCCCTTGGGGCTGGAGAGGTAGCATGGAGGTAAGGCAAGGTCTTTCAAGCAGGTCATTGGTTCGAATCCCGGCATCCTATATGGTCCCCTGAGTCTGCCAGGAGCAATTTCTGAGCGTGGAGCCAGGAGTAACCCCTGAGTACTGCAGGGTGTGACCCAAAAACCAAAAATAAAATAAAATAAAATAAAATAAAATAAAATAAAATAAAATAAAATAAGATACATTTCAGGCATCTGGTGGAGGAGACTCAGCAGCCAAGGTCCAAAGAAAAATTGCTTTAAAGGGGGTCATCTCACAGGGTGAAAGAAGGTACAGTAGCACCATGAGGAACCCCTCCCACCCCGTCAAAGAAGGCCCTGAGGAACACTTCATTAATGAAAACCATGAGGACACCCCCTCACCCCACCAGTTCAATAAAGGCCTCAAGGAATGCCCTACTGATGAAAGCCATGAAGAAGCCTCCGTCAATGAAGGCCATAAGGAACCCCTCTGTCAAAGAAGCTTAACTTCTGAGAGAAGCTGCACAAACCATCCCTGGCACAAGGATGCTACCCCCAAGATGCCAGAGGGAAAGCTGCAGGAAGCTCTGGACTCTCTGACCCTCATATGCACATGAGGAGTCAAGTTTCCTGACCAAGAACAGAGGCTGGAAGAGGGGCACTGTGAGGAGTTGATGTTGGGGTTCAGGGACTGGACTCACCTTAGTCTTGTTCTCCTCGATGTACCCGGGCGTGTCCGTGTCAGGCGGGTAGGCCACCGTGACGTAGACATTGTAGGGCTTGACCTGCATTTCAGGCAAGATGGCAGATAAGTCCACAGTCACCTTCCCATTCAACCCGAACAAGGCTGCCAGCCCCACACACAGGGTGGCCCCCAAGCTCACCTCCACAATGATCGTTTGGAAACAACACAGAGCGCACCTCCCATCACCAGGTCTCCCAAAACAGGAAGCCCAGAAGTAGAGTCACCCACTGGTCCTTCCATGGCCAGGAGAAAGCCCTGGGGGCTGAGTCCCCATCCCCACTGCACCCAGCATATACATGCCTTCAACTCAGAGAATGGGCCAAGCCTGCTTGCCTACCACCACCTGCCAAGTTTCTCCCTGGCACAACCATTTGTTTTGGTTTTTGTTTTGGAGCCATACCCAGCAATGCTCAGGGGTTACTCCTGGCAGTAACTAGGGAGTCATATGGGATGCTATCTCTTCACCCTCCTTTTAATTTATTTATTTTTTTTGGTTTAACTTTTGGGGACACACCCAGTAGCACTCAGGACTTACTCCTAGCTCTGCACTAAGAAATTACTCCTGGTAGGCTTAGGAAACTATATAGGATGCCATAGATTGAACCAGGGGTCAGCTGTGTGCAAGGGAAACACCTTACCTGCTATGCTATCGCTCTGGCCCCCTACCTTCCTTTTTTAAATGGTTGTTGTTTTATTCTGGGTTGTTGTTTTATTCAGGTGGTGCTCAGGGCTCATTCCTGTCTCCTTGCTCAGGACTCACCCCTGACAAGCTCAGGGGAACCATATGTGGTGCTGTGGATAGAACTCTGGTCTGCTGCCTGCAAGATAAGGTCAGTGACCACTGGACTCTCTCTCCGGCTCATCTCCTGAAACCCAGAGGGATCATCCACATCCTTCCCTGGGAATGCAGGGTGATCCCAGACCCAGGCCTGGCACCCTGCTTCCTAAACCTATTCGTATAAACTAAACTCCTGTGCTAAACTCGACAGGAGGATCAAGAAAAAGGTCCAAGGTCTTTTTTGAATACATCTACGAAGTGTTCCATGTCCAGGTCTGAGCTGTTTATAGACTCGTGTGAGTCTAATTTCTTGGATAAAAAGGAGTCAGGGATCTTGAGTAGAAGTTTCAGAAGCTGAGTCTAGAACTCTCTGCTTCAAGAAGATTTGCTAGACAACCAGGCCACATCACTAGAGCTCACAGGATGCAAACCTCCTCCCCTTCCCACCAGACAAACTGGACTGTTCCAGGGTGGAGCCTCCATTGAAGCAGCCAAGCCAGGTTCCAGCAGACAATATCTCCCCTTATCTACATGTAAAAAACTCCTTCCAGTTTGGGTTGTTGTTTTTTTGTTTTTGTTTCTGTTTTGCTTATTTGGTTTTTGGGTCACACCCAGTGGTGTTCAGGGCTTACACCTGGCTCTGCATTCCTGACAGGCATGGAAGGCCTTATGGGGGGTATGGGGGATTAACCACGTGCAAGGCAAGTGTCCTCCCCGTTCTGGTCCCTGAAACCCTTTCTAGGTCTCTGTCACCCCTCTCTCTGCAGCTGCTCCTCTGCCTCTCCCGGATGAGATCTGGGCTTGTCTTCCTTCCCTTCCACACTCCAGCCCACATCCTGGTACCTAAGCAGGGAAGCCAGCATGCCAGTGAGTGGCGAAGAGGGCACGCTGCTGAGAAACCAGGTCTCTGGGAAGGCAGGAATAAACCTTCTAGAACCACTAAAGACTTTTCCTCATCCTGGAGTACCACTGAGAAGTGCTTCACTTTGCATGTATACAAGGTTCCTCTGTTTGGCATATTCCCATTTCCTTGTTTGGGGGGTGGGGGCTAGGGCCTGGAGGAGGGACAATAAGTGTCCCAAACCTCAGCGGGGACAGGCCTGGTAACCATCCTCTAGAAAGGGAGAGACAAAGGCCACGTCTCTGGAGTTGGGCTGCGATGCACTGCGGGTGTGGGAGCACTCGGCTGGCATCCAGTTCACAGGCAAGTAGCTACAAGGCCCAGAGCGCTGGGAAAACCCTAAGCTGGGTCAGCCAGTGAGGCCCAGGGGCAGATTCCTAACACTTGACTCCCAGGCAGTGACTTAAAAACAACAAAACAAAACAAAAAAAAAAAAAAAAAAAAAAAAAAAAATCTCCCAGAGCCCGGAGAGATAGCACAGCAGGTGTTTGCCTTGCAAGCAGCCAATCCAGGACCAAAGGTGGTTGGTTCGAATCCCAGTGTCCCATATGGTCCCCCGTGCCTGCCAGGAGCTATTTCTGAGCAGACAGCCAGGAGTAACCCCTGAGCACCGCCGGGTGTGGCCCAAAAACAAACAAACAAAAAAAAAACCATCTCCCACTGTGTCCTCAAGGCAGAGCAAACCCCAGCGGGCTCCTGTGTGCATCTGTTAGAAACCCAGAATGGGGGATGGAGTGATAGCACAATGGGTAGCACGCATGCCTTGCAACCAGCTGACCAGGTACCAACCTGGTTTCGATCCTGTCCCAAGCCTGCCAGGAACAATTTCTGAGTGCAGAGTCAGGAGTAACCACTGAGCACTGACACGTATGGCTCAAACTCCCTCTCACCACCCCAAAAAAGAAACCTGAGTGACAGTCTGGACCAGATCACTCCCCAGTAAGGAAGGGTGAGGCTGTCTCAGTGCAGACATTGTCAATTCAATGTTACTGGAGTTCAAGGTCACAGGCAAGCTCCCAAATGTTTTAAACAGCCCAGCTTTCTCCCCCAGGCTAAGGCCAAAGTGTGTATGCAGGGTGACCAAAGCTCTTTTGGGACACAGAAACATCCTTCCCTGCACAGTCACAAATGACTGTCCCTCCCCCTCCCCAATCCCAAGGCCAGCACCCAGCCTTGAGTGTGAAACTCCAAGAGCAGAGGTGCTATCCTTGGGGGAAAAAATTGAAGAAAGGGGCCGGAGATAGCACAGCAGTAGGGCGTTTGCCTTGCAAGCAGCCTATACAGGTTGGACCCTGGTTTGAATCCCCTCATTCCATACGGTTCCCCCACCCCACCTCTGCGGCTGCCAGGAGCGATTTCTGAGTAAAGAGGCAGGAGTAATCCCTGAGTACTGCCGGGTGTGGCCCCCAAAAACAAAGAAACAAACAAAAAAAAAAAAATCGAAGAAAACCCAAGTCTGACACTGGAGTTCAGAGTGAGAGAAAGAGAGAGAGAGAGATAGAGACAGAGAGATGAGACAGAGAGACAGAGAAAGAGAAAGAGAGAGAAAGAGAGAGAGAGAGAGTGTGTGTGTGTGTGTGTGTGTGTGTGTGTGTGTGCCTGGCACATAACAGACATGAGTTTGATTCCAGACATCCCATAAGAAGAAAACCCAAGGCTGACACTGTAGGGGAGAGAGAAAAGAGGGGGAGAGAGAAAAGAGGGGGAGAGAGAAAAGAGGGAGAGGGAAGAGAGAGAGAGAGAGAGAGAGAGAGAGAGAGAGAGAGAGAGAGAGAGAGAGAGAGAGAGAGAGAGAGAGAGTGAGTTTGCCTGGCACACAACAGACATGAGTTTGGGGCCAGTGAGGTGGCGCTAAAGGTAAGGTGTCTGCCTTGCAAGTGCTAGCCAAGGAAGGACCGCGGTTCGATCCCCGGCGTCCCATATGGTCCCCCCAAGCCAGGGACAATTTCTGAGCGCTTAGCCAGGAGTAACCCCTGAGCATCAAATGGGTGTGGTCCAAAAAACAAAAAAACAAAAACAGGGGCCGGGTAGGTGGCGCTGGAGGTAAGGTGTCTGCCTTGCAAGCGCTAGCCAAGGAAGGACCGCGGTTCGATCCCCCGGCGTCCCATATGGTCCCCCCAAGCCAGGGGCGATTTCTGAGCACATAGCCAGGAGTAACCCCTGAGCGTCAAACGGGTGTGGCCAAAAAAAAAAAAATTAAAAAAAAAAAAAAAAAAAAAAAAAAACCAGACATGAGGTTGATTCCAGGCATCCCATAAGAGGTGTGTGTGTCTGTGACATAACAGACATGAGTTCGATTCCGTGTGTGTGTGTGTGTGTGTGTGTGTGTGTGTGTGTGTGTGTGTGACATAACAGACATGAGTTCGATTCCAGACATCCATAAGGTCCCCTGAGCACTGTCAGAAGTGATCCCAGAGCACAGAGCTAGGAGTCACCCTAAACACTGGTGGGTGTACACCCCTCCAAAAAAAAACACCCCAAAACAACAAAAAGTTAACCCCAAAGCATCCAACTAGAATAACCCTGTCCTTTCCTGGACAACTCCATCACCCTAGTAAAAATAGGAAACATTGCTGGACTACTTGTTTTGCCCTCAAGACAGTGCTTGGTCCCAGCCTCCCCTGTGCTCCTCCCGGCCCCCTGGTGTCTTAACCCAGTCTGAGTTTCCTCCCACTGTGCTACACATGCTGGATGGCTGGCCAAAGGCTCCAAAAAGGACTAACTGGCCCAGTTATGCTGAGATGAACCCTAAAACATCCCTGGGAGCAGACAGACTCACCACTGGCATGTCAGCTTGAACTTCCTCAACATGGTGACTTGGAGCTAGGGAATTGGGGAAGGTCACGATAAGTAGCACCCTTGTTTTTCTTTTGCCAAGTCTCTGCTGTCAAGGCATTGGCTACAGTCAACTTTCTGATATCTCTTTCCACAACAATTCTTTTGTTTTAGTTTCTGTGCTCCATCTGGCCGTGCTCAGGGCTTACTCCTTACTCAGCACTCAGCAATCATGCCTGGCAGTTTCAGGGAGCATATGAATTGTCGGGGATTAAACCTTAGTTGGCTTAGTACAAGGCAAGCACCCTACCTGTTACTACCTGTTATCACAACTCCCCCCCAAAAAACCACATATTTTTGAGGTTTATTTGGGGGGACCACACCCAGCAGCTCTCAGGGTTACTCCTGGCTCAACACTCAGAAATCGCTCCTGATAGGTTCAGGGGAGCAGATGGGATGCCGGAGATTGAACCCGGGTCCATGCCAAGTTGGCTGCGTACAAGGCAAATGCCCTACTGCTGTGCTATGGCTCCAGCCTCTAAAACCCATAATTTCTAAAAATCTTTGGGGTGTGGTCTAAAGAACAAAAATAAACAAACAACAACTAAAAAGCTTGCTTCCCTTCAAGAACACAAAAACAAAAAGAATTTACCCACAGGACTTAAACAAGATCTGGTCAGTGAGTAATCACCCCTGTAATCCTGGACTGTCTGAAAGGAAGCACAACACCAAAGGCAGGCAGAGACAGACAGTCCACAGTCCCAAGCACACCTTGTGGACAGAAAACATAGATTCAGGGGGCCAGAGCAGAGCAGTAATACAGAGAAGGAAATTTGCCTTGCACACAGTCAACCTGGGATGGACCCAGGTTCGATCCCTGGCATCCCAGAGCCTGCCAAGAGCGATTTCTGAGTGCGAGCCAGAAGTAACTCGAGTGCTACTTGGTGTGGCCAAAACTCCCCCTCCCCCCGGAAAAAGAAAGAAAACACAGATGCAGATTCTGGGTTCAACCCCACCCCAAGCCTCTTTGGCCTAGCCTGCCATGCTCAGTCTGCTCCTTCTGCTCATTCTGCACGCTGCATGCAGAAACTCTGAGGGGAAGCCCAGCTCTGAGGCCGGCAAGTTGGGACCTGCCTTGGGCTGTAAATCACTTGTCGTCCAGAGGCTCGGGGACTCTGCCTGTACTGGCAACTTGCCTTTTTCCTCTCTTCTTGACATCTGGGCTCTTTCTGCCTGCTGGGAACTGAGGGCTTCCCCATCTGACAATACAGCACCTGTAGCCCGAAATCGGTGTCTCGGAAAGCAGCTCTGTGAAGTCAAATTGGGGGATGAAAAGCCCAAGGGGGTGAATCTGTCATTCCCCAAACACTCCTTCCTCTCCTAGGGCTCAAGAGCAGGGTGAAGGACTGAGACACCAGGACCCAACAAACCGAGTAACCTCTGCACTGAGGTCCAGCAGCTCCCAGTGTTAAAGTTACACAGGTAGAAAGCTGGGAGGCAAAGCCAGCCCTCTCTTTCCCGACTAGAAAACTCAGCTTTACTCCCTGGAAGGCACCATCATGTTCTCTGTCTCTCACCTATCAGAGTTGCCAAAAAGAGAAGCCTCTGTAAGGCCAAAGGATGTTTTCTAGTTCTAACTTCTTATCTTGAAGGTAAGAAAACTGAGACGGGGTTCAGTGATTCCTCACAAGATAAACGCTAATGAGAAGCTGATTTCAATTCTCCTCTCAAATGCACCTGAGCCATTCCAGCATTCAGTCATAAAGAGCAGGTTTCAGGGGACCAGAGCCAGAGCACAGCCAGAAGGGCATTTGCTTTGCATGCAGCCGACCCGGGTCAGATCCCTGGCATCTCAAATGGTCCCAGTGTAAAGGAAAAGTTTCCCCTGGATTTGCTAACTGCCCTAATCACCTACCCCCCTTCACAATTCTGGGAACTTAAGTTTCCCCTAAGTTTCCTGATCATTCACCTACCTTCACAATTGTGGGAACGTGTAGACCCAGTTATAGTTTAACTTTCTTTCTGTTCCTACATGGTTTTAACCTGGTCATGTTAACCCTGTAAGCTTGCACCTGTACCTTGCAAAAATGTAATTGAGCAAATGCCAGATGTCATGTACTTCCTAAAGCCAATCAATCTACTGTACCTTTCTATTGTTTGAAATACTATATACAGCTTGTAAGCTCATGGCTCAGGGCTGGCAGTTTCTAGCTTATGCTGGATTCTAGCGCAGCCCCTGCATGCTTGTAAGAAAATAAACCCCCTGTTTTTGCATGAGACTGTGGTCTTGGTGTCTTTGAACGGCGCATCGTTCTCCTGGACTTAACACCAGGACCGTGCCATAATAATTCTTGAGTGCAGAGTAACTTAGGAATAAGCCTTTGAGAGCCACCGCTGTGGCCTCAAAACAAAAAAACAAAGAGACAAATTTCACTGTTCAAGGAACACTTCCGTTAACTCGTCTGCTTAACCTTACCTATTCTCAAAGAGCATTAGAACAGTACTTGAAAGCATTACCAGTCCTCTGCGCATTAAATTAAGCAATCATTTCATCATCATGATAGCCTTTATTCAGAAAAAGCTGTCAAAGTAACATTCAGGGGCTGAGTCAACCTCTTTGTTGCACTAATGTCAAATTTTGAATTTTCTAATTCAATGCAATAGGTGCAGAGAAGAAACAAACAAAAGTAAAAACCTAGTACCTTACATTGCTAAGAGGACTAAAAGTAAACTTGGTGAGCACTCAAAGTACAGGAGCAAAGGCCCGGGTCAGATTCCTAGTAACACATTATTCCTGAGCACCACCAGGAGTGGCCATGAGCATTTTGCCAAAATTAGCCTCTAAGCACTCTTGTCTGAAGCCCCTAAAACTAAATTGTCAATAATGTTAAAAATAGGAATGGGGGCCGGGCGGTGGCGCTAGAGGTAAGGTGCCTGTCTTGCCTGCGCTAGCCTTGGATGGACCTCGGTTCGATCCCCCGGCTTCCCATATGGTCCCCCAAGCCAGGATCGACTTCTGAGCGCATAGCCAGGAGTAACCCCTGAGCGTCACTGGGTGTGGCCCAAAAACCAAAAAAAAAAAAAAAAAAATAGGAATGGAGAAATCATTGGCGAGATAGTTCACAGGACCTGAGTGGATGCTTTGCATGCAGAAGGCTCAGGGCGATCATATGGTCCCCCCAGCACCATCAAACATTAAGCTGAGATTAACCCCTGAGCTCAGGCAGAGGGCAGTGAAAAAAACCTCAATAAAAACACATTGATGAATGACTGAGGCTGACTCCAGCCCTTACCTCCATCTGCAGCGCCTCTGCCAATCCCCGGAGAGCAAACTTGGAGGCCGAGTAGGCCGTGTAGCCGAAAATCCCCAACTGGCCCGCCTGCGAGGACACAAACACGATCCTGCCCACCCGGCGCTCCTTCATGGTGGTGATCACGGCACGGCTCGGGTACACGCTGCCCAGATAGTTGATGCTGATCAGTCTCTGCAAAGTGGAAGGTACAGGAGTCACTTGAGGGCAATGCCAGGGCCCAGCCCCACAGAGCAGGAGGGAATGCTCCATGCCAGGATTATGGGTGCTGCTGGTTGCTCAGTGTCTAAGCTAAAAAGCTAAGCAAGTGAGACCAGGGCAGTGGAGGGGTGTGGAAGCCCTTAGAAACCTGGGTGCAGTATGCAGTATGCAGGGGGAAATGCTGTCAGGGAAGAGACAACTGAACCAGCTAACTGGCCTTGGCAACCCTAACACAACAGGCCTCAGACTTGGGAATGTCAGCAAGAAGAAGCTACAAAGCCCCATCCAGAAGATCAATTCAATGGAATCCAGCACAGGCAGGGCCAGCAAGTGTAGAGACCTGCAGTCAATGCTGGGTCAATGCTTCCAAGAGAGACCGGAAGCCAGAAGTAAAACCCCGGAAACCGGAAGTGAGACACCATGATGGCTTCAAGTTGCTTTCGTGGTAGACCTGACTCGAGGCATAACTCCACATACAAAAATATTTTTCTTTTACTTCGGGGAATAAATTCCTCTTCACTGACTAACTTTTTTACTTTATAACTCTTTTTTGTATATGCTCTCATTGCTGTTTTGGGTTTTTTGGCCACACCCTACATCGTTCAGGGTTTACTCCTGGCTCTGCACTCAGAAATCTCTGCTGGCAGGCCCGGGGGATCATATGGGATGCCAGGGATCGAACACAGGTCAGCTGCGTGCAAGGCAAATGCCCTACCTGCTGTGCTATATCACCCCAGCCCTATATATATTATATATAATATTGTTTATAATAATATATAATACTGTATATTATATATTATTAAATGTATCTATTTTTAAAAACAAAAAAACTTTGAACTCTCTTGTAATAAAGCACAGTATAAAGCACAAACTCCTTGGGCATCAGGACAAAATAAAGTTTCTTTCAAATCTGATTCTCTAAATGTATTTAAAACTTTTAAAAGCTTTACATTTGAACTTCTTAAACTTGTTAGCTGGAAAATGAGACACAAAGTAGAATAGGCAGTATATATATTTAAGTTAAAAATGTTAAGTTTTTTTAGTTGAGAGGAAAAAAAAAGAAAAGATGTAAAATGAGACGGAGAAGCATCGAAGAGAATGGAGCCTCAGCCACCACGGTTGAGATCACCAACATCGCTGCTGCCTTCCACCTCCTCTTATCTGCTGGCCAGTTTCCAGAAGAGTCAGTCACTGGCATGACTCTTGGCTTGAGTGTCCATTGCCGACACTCCACACTGTCACCTTCCCCTGCAAAAGGCCCCAAGTATCTGCCTAGGTCCCACCTGGAAAACATGTCCTTGTGGTTAGCCACTCACCACCTTCTCATCATCCAGATCTTGTTTTAAATGTTTTATGGAGCACTGTTTATGTTTAAAAAAAACAACCACTAAACCTTTCACCGTTCATCTTCTCTTTCTTTTTTGGGGCAGAAAGGGGGATGGCTGAAGCAGGGCTCCGAATTCGGAGGTGATTTTTGTTCAAGCAGAACAGAAGTTCAATGCTCAGCTTGAGGATGTGGTGCTACTTCAGCCTTTCACTACTACGGATTACCCAGGCTGCCCTGCTCCAGATGCTTGGGAGCCCCCAGGGCTACACTCAGCCAGGGATGTTTGAGGGATTAGATGGTGTGGGAAAAGAACTGGAGCTGGTACCATGAAAGGTATATGTCCTAATCCCTATATACTTAAGACTCCATCTGTGCATTTTCTTCAGGAATTGTCTTTTTCTAAGGGGGGATGAAGTTTAGGAGGAGGTCAGGTTATACCTGGAGGGGTTCACAGAGGCTACTCCTGGATCTATACTCAGGGGGTCACTCATGGTAGTACTCAAGGGGCCATATGTTGTCCCAGGATTTACAAACCAGGATTGATTACATTTTATCACCTGTCATTTCTTTCTCCAGCCTGCATTGTATCTCCTCTTTCTTTTTCCATGATTTCCTTTTCTCTTGTCTCTGCTCTGGCCTTATACTTAATTCTAGTTCTATCAATTCCTTGTTCATCAGCCTCTTAGGAAGCAACTCCAGGAGCTGTTCAGTTGTCCGTTTCTACATCCAAGTTGAAGCTGCTTCCATCTCAGCCACAGCCTTGGGCATGTTTAAGATTATCTTGAAAGGCAAATGGCCAAAAGGTACATGAAAAGATGCTCAACATCACTAATCGTCAGGGAGATGCAAATCAAAACTACTATGAGGTACCACCTCACACCACTGAGATTGGCACACATCACAAAGAAGGAAAACAAGCAGTGCTGGCGGGGGTGTGGGGAGAAAAGAACTCTTTTTCACTTCTGGTGGGAATGCAGTCTAGTACAACCTTTATGGAAAGCAATATGGAGATTCCTTCATAAATTGGGAATTGAGCTCCCATATGATCCAGCTATACCACTCCTAGGAATATACCCGAGGAACACAAAAATACAATACAAAAATCCCTTCCTTACTCCTATATTCATTGCAGCGCTATTTATAATAGCCAGACTCTGGAAACAACCAAGATGTCCTTCAATAGATGAGTGGCTAAAGAAACTGTGATACATATACACAATGGAATACTATGCAGCCATCAGGAGAGATGAAGTCATGAAATTTTCATATACATTGATGTACATGGAATCTATTATGCTGAGTGAAGTAAGTCAGAGGGAGAGAGAAAAATGCAGAATGATTTCACTCATCTATGGGTTTTTTTTTTTTTTGGTTTTTGGGCCACACCTGTTTGATGCTCAGGGGTTACTCCTGGCTATGCGCTCAGAAATCGCCCCTGGCTTGGTGGGACCATATGGGACGCCGGGGGATCGAACCGCGTTCCATCCTATGCTAGCGCTTGCAAGGCAGGCACCCTACCTCTAGCGCCACCTTCCCGGCCCCATCTATGGGTTTTAAGAAATATGAAAGACATTTTTAACAGTATCTCAGAGACAAGAGAGATGAGGGCTGGTAGGTGCAGCTCATGACATGAAGCTCACCACATAGTGATGAGCGCAGCTAGAAAAATAACTACACTGAAAACTATCATAACAATGTGAATGAATGAGGGAAGTAGAAAGCCTATCTCAAGTACAGGTGTGGGTGGGGTGGGGAGGAGGGAGATCTGGGAAATTGGTGGTGGGAATGTTGCACTGGTGAAGGGGGGTGTTCTTTACATGACCGTAATCATACAACCATAATCATATTTGTAATCACGGGGTTTAAAGATAATTTAAAGAAGAAATAAAAGATTTGTATTTATGATACACTTGTAAGATTTATAAAGAACAATACTTTTTCTTATGTAAATATTGATAAAATTTTGTTAAAAGTTTTAGAAAAACTTGAGTTAGACTTATAAATTAGCAATGTAGTTTGTCAATTTAATGGAAAAATTAACAGAAATATGAGATTCTATATACACAGATATTTCTATAAATGTATTTGATTCATCATCTATATATTATAACTCAAATAGTGGACTGTAGATTGTGATTCTGTTTTTTGTAAGTATTAGACAGAGTAATTAGGTATTACTTTTCACAAATGATGTATATAAAAATCTTGGTTTTCAATGTACATGTCTCTTAAAATCACAAAAATGCAATTAAATACTTTAAAATAAAAAGACCATCTTCTTTATTTGGGGGGGGGGGGGAGAGGCAGTGCTCCAGGCTTAATCCTGGCTCTGTGCTCAGAGGGCTAATTTGAACCCAGGTCAGCCACATGCAAGGCATGAGACTTACCCACGGTGCTCTCTCTAGAGTGTCTCCTTCGAAATGTCACCCATTTGTGCCATGGGGGCATTGCCCATACACCCGATTGGGATCTATCTGAGCCCATCAAAGATATTGTAGCCCTTTCAGAACTGCACCAGGATTCATAAGCCTTGGTACCTTCTTAATGGATCCAAGTCACTTCAAGCATCAAACTTGAGATTAAGCAAAAAATTTCCTGGTGAAACAATTTTCCTCTACAGTCAGCTTATCTAAAACTTCTTATATTTTTGGTTCTGAGGACCCCTGCCCAGCAGGGCAGAGATTTCTCCAGGCTTGGTACTTAGAAATCAGGGCATGCCAGACCTCTGAGCATTCTGAGCAATCTTCCTGGCCCTAATCTATAACTTTTCCACCTGCCTTTACGTCACAGACACACCCTTTACACATTTTAAAGTGAGTGGCAGTAAATTCAAGGAAGCACAAATGACTTCTTTTTTGGTCTTTTTTTTTTTTGGGGGGGGGTCACACCCAGCATTACTCAGGGGTTACTCCTGGCTCTATGCTCAGAAATCGTTCCTAGCAGGCTTGGGGGACCATATCCCATGCCAGGATTCGAACCGATGACCTTACCTCCATGCTATCTCTCCGGCCCAACAAATGACTTCTTGCTTTGATTGTGAGCATCGAGGTGCTGAGAGGGATGGTTATGATACCTAATCTTCAGTATACTGGAAATCTCTCAGAGCTGACAGGGGCTGGCCTCAGAGTTCATACTTTCCTTGCTTTTTAATGAAGCAGATCCATTCACATTATCCTGTTTTCTTTCTTTGGGGGGGGGGGGAGTTTGGGTTTTGGGTCACACCCAACAGCGCTCGGGGGTTCCTCCTGGCTCTACGCTCAGAAATCGCTCCTGGCAGACTTGGGGAACCATATGGGATGCCTGGATTCAAACCACCATCCTTCTACATACAAGGCAAATGCCCTACCTCCTACCTCCATGCTATCTCTCCAGCCTCAATATCCTGTTTTCTTTATCTTATTCTTCAAGATGGGAAATAGGGTGCATGAGGAGATACTCTTGATTATGAGCAGAAAGAAATCACAATTTCCCAACTTCTGCATCACCTTTTATATCCAGGACAATCACTTGGTAGTGGCTCTTTCTGGCGATATTAGCAAGAACTACACATGTACAGTCGCAGGCTATGAGGAGGATATTGTGCACAAGAGAAATTGATGTTACCAAGAAATACAATAAACATGACGCATATTGAATTCCTGCTGATATGAAACACTACAACAGCTAAGATGTCTCTAGGTCACAATATTTGAGAGCAACAAAAGTTTTCTCTTAACAAAAATGTCATAATGAGCCATATACTATACTACCTATTTGCTGATGCAAAGACACCTCAGTTAATACTGTTACTACTATAAAGGCTTGTGCAATGATTGGAAGAAATACATTTTAAGTGTTAATGAAGTGCTAACCCACAATAAGTTTTCCGTAACTACTGACTTATTTTTTTGATGAGCAAGAACTTACATAGATATTAAATATCTATTTTCTCCTGACCCTGGGAACATTGTAAAACATCACATGTTCACTTGAAAATCTAAGCATACTTGGGAGAGATCTGAGTCAATAACAAAACATTTAACACGATAAAATATTTCCAGAAAAACGTTCAAATGACTGGAGGCTGAACAACAAAATTCTCAATAATTTAAGGACTGGAGAAGAAAAGAAAATGCTATGTTTTAACTGGGTAAAAATAAAAACACAACATATCAAACTTCATGGAATGTTGCTAGTGCAGCAATTATGTGGAAATTTGAAGCATACACATGTGTATTTTTAAAAGGCTTTGAATTGATGACTCCAGTTTCTGTAACATCATGTAAAGCACACGAAAAATAAAAATAAAAGTAATAAAAAATAGAGAAGATAAGCAGAAAATCAGTAAAATCAAAAGCTGTTTATTCAGGAGCCAGAGCAATGTCACAATAGATAAGGTGTTTGTTTTGCACACAGTCAACCTCAGTTTGATCCTCAGCATCCCATCTGGCCCCCAAAGCCTGCTAAAAGTGATTTCTGAGCACAGAGCCAGGAATAACTCCTGGCCACCCAGTGTAGCCCCAAAACAAACAAACAAATCTGGTTATCCAGATCAGAAAATTAAAAAGCCCATACATACTGGTCAGAAACTATGCAACATCACTAAAATGCTATGGAAGAGCTTTAGAAAGATATTGAAGAATAATTTCATACCAATAAATTCAATGACTTATAAAAAGACTCTTCAAAAGACATAAGTTATAGGGGTCAGAGAGATAGCATGGAGGTAGGGTGTTTGCCTTGCATGCAGAAGGATGGTGGTTCAAATTCCAGCATCTCTTATGGTCCCCCGAGCCTGCCAGGAGCGATTTCTGAGCATAGAGCCAGGAGTAACCCCTGAACACTGCTGGGTGTGACCCCAAAAAACCCAAAATAAACAACAAAAACAAACAAACAAGACATGAGTTGACAAATTTTACTCAAAAAGAAGAAAAAGATGTAACTGTACATCTAAGAAAGTAATTGAATCAAAGCTAGAAACTGCCCCACAAAATAAAAGCTTGAGCTTTGTTGATAAATTCCACACAAAATTCAAGGAAGACTAATATGAGTTCTACACAAGCTCCTTCATAAAACTCCAGAGAAGGTAATACTCCCTTTCTCATGCTTTAAGGCCATCATCCTCATACCCCAAGTAAAAATTAACATTACAAAGGAAGAATATTTCATTAGTAGCTCTCAAAAATATAGAAATGACAATAGCGTAACTGTGTGACATTTATCCCAGGAAAGCAAAGTGACTAACATTTGGAAATGAATCAATGCAATTTACCATATTAACCAACAGGAGAGAAAAAAAAAAATCTAGCATCATCCCAAGACATGAAAGAAAAGCAAATGAAATTATATCCATTATTTACAAAAATTAGGCCAATTAGGAATTGAAGTTCCTCAAATTGATAATGGGATAAACTAAACACAAATAAACTATTATCAAATTTTATGGCAGACTTTTCTCTCCCTAAGATGAGTAGTAAGACAAAGATTTGTGCCATCACCTCTTCTTTACAACACTATACTAGAGGTTCTCTAGCCAATGCAAAAGGACACTAAATGCAAAAGAAAGTAAAAGTTCTTATAGAAGAAACATAATGTGCACTACTATTAAAACCTGATTTAAAGGCTAGAGCAATAGCACAGTGGCAGGATATTTGTCTTGCATGAGGCCAACCTGGGACAGACCTGGATTCAATCCCCGGCAACCCATTTGGTTCCCCTAGCATGCCAGGAGCGATTTCTGAGCACAGAGCCTAAGCATTGATGGGTGTGGCCCTCCAAATAAAACATAATTTAGAAACACTACAAGATTAAAATTTAAAAATCAACTGGTTTCTTATTTATTAATAAACACTCAGAAAGTAAGTGAAAAAAAATTCACTATATGGACTAGCCTTAGAAAATAAAATCCTGAGCCTGGAGAGATAGCACAGCGGCGTTTGCCTTGTAAGCAGCTGATCCAGGACCAAAGGTGGTTGGTTCGAATCCCGGTGTCCCATATGGTCCCCTGTGCCTGCCAGGAGCTATTTCTGAGCAGACAGCCAGGAGTAACCCCTGAGCACCACTGGGTGTGACCCAAAAAACAAAAAACAAAAAAAAAAGAAAGAAAGAAAATCCTGAAAAACAATGTGCAAGGTCATGCAATGCAAGTTAAAAAGAACTGCTAAAAAAAATTAAAAATGCCAAATAAATGGAGACATGGGCTGTGTTCACGAGTTAAAAGACCTAAAATTAGTCAACTGTTTCAGTAGATCTGTAGTAATGTAATTCCAGTAAGAAATTTTAAATATCTTTTTTTTTTTTTTTTGGTTTTTGGGTCACACCCGGCAGTGCTCAAGGGTTACTCCTTGCAACCTCAAATAGCTAAAAGCACTCCTTGGGAAAAGGAATATGGGAGGCATTACTTTCCCCAATTTTAAGCTGTATTACAAAGCAATGGTTATAAAAACAGCATGGTATTGGAATAAAAACAGGTCCTCAGATCAGTGGAATAGGCTTGAGTACTCAGAGAATGTTCCTCAGACATATAACCACCTAGTTTTTGATAAAGGAGCAAGAAATCCTAAATGGAGCAAGGAAAGCCTATTCAACAAGTGGTGTTGGCACAACTGGTTAGCCACTTGCAAAAAAGCAAACTCAGACCCCCAGCTAACACCAACACCATGTACAAAGGTAAAATCCAAATTAATTAAAGACCTTGATATCAGATCTGAAACTATAAGGTATATAGAACAACATGTAGGTGAAACACTCCAGGACATTGACACTAAAGTCATCTTTAAGGAGACAGCACTCTCCAAACAAGTGGAAGCAGAGATAAACAGATGGGACTATATTAAGCTGAGAAGCTTCTGCATCTCAAAGGAGATAGTGCCCAGAATACAAAGGCCACCCACTGAGTGGGAGAAATTATTCACCCAATACTCATCAGATAAAGGACTAATATCCAAAATTTACAAGGTACTGACAGAACTATACAAGAAAAAAACAATTAACCCCATCAAAAAATGGGGAGAAGAAAAAAAAAATCGCTCCTGGCAGGCTTGGGGGATGCCAGGATTCTAACCACCGACCTTCTGCATGCAAGGCAAATGCCTTACTCCATGCTATCTCTCTGGCCCCCATAAATATCATTGGGGAGACAGTTCACCAAGCTAAGCTTGTGCTATGTATTCAGGAAATCCAGATTTGATCCTCAGTACCACACAGTTCCCTGAGTACTGGTAGGAGTAACTCCCAAGCACTTAGCAATACCAGATATAGTACAAAATCAAGAAGTAAATAACTTTCACACCCACAAGTATAAAACAAGAACACTACAAAGAAAATCATTCTAAGAAAAATGAAGAAAAGTATGTCAGAATCCCCAAGATGACTTCAGTTTCAGTGACTCATTGGCCACAAATTGATTACTGAGATTTATGACAGTGAAAGAACACAAAGCAAAAACACCAAGAGCTAAAGGCAACCTGGTCAGAATGCAGAGGAAGTTAGATGTGAGTTTCCTGGCGTCCTCTCCCCCCAGTGAGTGCAGCATTTTATATGCATGTGAATTCTCAGAATATGAAAACAAAAAAATGAAGTGGAGGAGAAAAAGGAAGTGGGGGAGGAAGAAAAGTAAAAGAAATAGGGAGAAAATTCATTTTGGGTAAAAATGAACTGTTTTGAGGGTAATTCTAGACAGTACATGTACAGTGCTGGAGATCAAGCCCTGCCTCCCAAGTGGAAAATATGTGCTTTAGCCCTTTGAATCATCTTCTCAGACCCCAAAAGTATTCTCGTCTTCAGAAAATACATCAGTTGGTGCAGTCAATTAAGTCAATGATGATTTTTCCCCCTGTGGGACCCTGTGCAATGGCTACAGAAGGCAAGCAGCCTCTGTGGTTGTGTAGCGGCCTGTGGCCTGTGTGGGCTCTTCTAAAAGACCTTGGAGAAGGTCCCCTGCAGTGGACATTCACATCTGTTCTCATGCTAGCCTCGTTCTTAGGCTCACAGATATGGAGGTGCTTGAGGAAAGGCCCAGGACACGGTGGCCAGAGTCCATCTTGGCCCAACTATCTTGTCCATCTGTATAACTGCAGGACAGGGACCATGAGACTGAAGCTCTGCACTGGGCCAAGTCCAAGTTCTCTGGACATCAGAAGATCCTCATTTTTGTGAAGTGAGGCGTTGCTATGTTTAATGTGTTTAATGAGTCTGAGACATGGAGGTCAGAAAGAGGCTCATCTTAGAGGGCTGTGGGACCACATACCTAACCCTGGGCCTTTGGATAAATGTGGGGGCACAGCATTCCTGAGAGCCTGGAAGCTCTCCACTCTGAGTCCCTGCTCCCCACTGCAGCCCTTACCATACACTCTATCCCAAAACAAGAAATCTTGTTCTTAGCCGAAGGGGGGGGGGGGAGAGAGAGGGAGGGAGGGAGGAAGGAAGGGAGGGAGGAAAGAAGGAAGGGAAGGAAGGAAGGAAGGAAGGAAGGAAGGAAGGAAAGAAGGAAGGAAGGAAGGAAGGAAGGAAGGAAGGAAGGAAGGAAGGAAGGAAGGAAGGAAGGAAGGAAGGAAGGAGGAAGGAAGGAAGGAAGGAAGGAAGGAAGGAAGGAGAAGAAAGAAAGAAAGAAAGAAAGAAAGAAAGAAAGAAAGAAAGAAAGAAAGAAGAAAGAAAGAAAGAAGAAAGAAAGAAAGAAAGAAGAAAGAAAGAAGAAAGAAAGAAAGAACGAAAGAGAAAGAAGTAAAGAGAAAGAAGGAAGGAAGAAAGGAAAGGAGAAAAAGAAAGAAGAAAGAAAGAAAGAAAGAAAGAAAGAAAGAAAGAAAGAAAGAAAGAAAGAAAGAAGATAGAAAGAAGGAAAGAGAAAGAAGGAAAGAGAAAGAAAGAGAAAGAAAGAAAGAAAGAGAAGAAGAAAGAGAAAGAAAGAAGAAAGAAGAAAGAAAAGAAAGAAAGAAAGAAAGAAAGAAAGAAAAAGAAAGAAAGAGAAGGAAAGAAAGAGAGAGAAAGAGAGAAAGAAAGAAAGAAAGAAAGAAAGAAAGAAAGAAAGAAAGAAAGAAAGAAAGAAAGAAAGAAAGAAAGAAAGAAAGAAAGAAAGAAAGAAAGAAAGAAAGAAAGAAAATACATGAGTGTAAAAAGTACTTGAGTGTAGGATGTATGTTCTCACAGTTTCAGATGATAATCTACTCCTGGCCATGTTCCTAAATGAACATTTCATTTAGGACATGACTAGGGCATGGCCTTTGATGAGAAAGAGAAGGAAGTGCACAGGGGGACAAACAATAGAGCTTTGGAAGGTGATTCACCTTTTTCTCCCTCTCCCCCCATTCCCCAGTCACCTCTGAAGTATGACATCACCATTTTCATGCCTTGACAACTGCTGTCTTCCCAGTGGATTCTTTTCACAGCTCTGAACTAATCCCACAAGCCTCCTTTCCATTACCAACAGGTATTCTAGCCAAAACTACGTTCTTCTTGTGATGCTTGGAAAGAACCGAGGGACTCCAGCCCCAGTTGGGTCCCACTCACTTGCAACTACATGGGGGCTCTTCCCACTCCCCTCTGACCTCATGGTGCTTTCCCACCATCCAACCAATCTGTGGAGCAAGCAAGATGTGGATACACCAGTCCAGTAATCTTTCAATAAAAGGGAATGTCATTCAACTGAGCAGGAGAGCTTTCAAAAGATGACCTAAAACATTCACTCTCTGTGTCTGTGTGAAGCCCTGAAGTGTTGAATCTCCAGGATGATAAAACAAACAAAACAACCATTACCACAATAAACCACTAAAAGGCCCCTTTATTGCTCTATGCCACAATAAATGGACAAAAGACTATTTAAGAAAAAATGCAAAGTCAACTGGAAAGAAAAAGTCTCCTTAAGATTTCAAATCAGGGGCCCAGAGAGATAGCACAGCGGTGTTTGCCTTGCAAGCAGCCGATCCAGGACCAAAGGTGGTTGGTTCGAATCCCGGTGTGTCCCATATGGTTCCCCCGTGCCTGCCAGGAGCTATTTCTGAGCAGACAGCCAGGAGTAACCCCTGAGCATCGCCGGGTGTGGCCCAAAAACAAAAAAAAAAAAAAAAAGATTTCAAATCAAGGGCACGGAGAGATAGCACAGCGGTGTTTGCCTTGCAAGCAGCCGATCCAGGACCAAAGGTGGTTGGTTCGAATCCCGGTGTGTCCCATATGGTTCCCCCGTGCCTGCCAGGAGCTATTTCTTTTTTTTTTTTTTTTTTTTTTTTTTTTGTGGTTTTTGGGTCACACCCGGCAGTGCTCAGGGGTTATTCCTGGCTTCATGCTCAGAAATTGCTCCTGGCAGGCACGGGGGACCATATGGGACGCCGGGATTCAAACCGATGACCTTCTGCATGAAAGGCAAATGCCTTACCTCCATGCTATCTCTTCGGCCCCAGGAGCTATTTCTTAACAGACAGCCAGGAGTAACCCCTGAGCATCGCTGGGTGTGGCCCAAAAACCAAAAACCAAAAAAAAAAAAAAAAAAAAAGAAAGATTTCAAATCAAGGTGCCAAGCAATAGCACAGAGGTAGGACAGTTGCCTTGCATGCAGCCAACTGGGTTTGATCCCTGGCATCCCATATGGTCCACCAAATCTGCCAGAAGCGAGTTTTGAGCATAGAGCCAGGAGTAACCCGAGTGCCGCCAGGTGTGCCCCCCCAAAAAAAACAAAAACAAAAGAATGATTTCAAATGTAGGCCAGGGAGATGGCTCAAGTGGTATATGCTGAGCATATGCTGAGTACATGCTGAGAATGACCCGAGTTTGGCCCCCAGCAGCACATGGTACAATGCTATACCCTCCTTCAACACTGCAAAGAATAACCCCCTATCATAACAACTTCAATCATAAAAATGTCAAATCAAATGTCCATTTCTTTTTTTCTTTTTGAAATTGGAACTACACCTGATGAACTCTCCTGGCTCTGTGCTCAGGGTTCACTCCTAGATGGCTTGGGTATGGTATGCCAGGGATCGAACCTGGGTCAGCTGTGTACAATGCAAATACCCTACCCACTGTACTATCCCTCCAGCCCTAAATGAACATTTTACTAGGCTGAAGTAAATGACTTAAGAGTGATTTCATGGCCAAATCGTTAAAAAAAAAATTCAACAAAATATGATCCATAACATCTATACTTTTAACAGGGGTCACTTATGACAGAGCACAGCCAACAGTGTTGGTGCACATGAGCCTCACCCTAGCAAAGGCCCACACCCAGCAAAGCTCAGGCGACAGGAGGGCCAACCCAGCCATGTTCTGGGGGTTATGAGATACAGGGGACAGAATTCAGACCTAGAACATGCTAGTCATGGGTACTACCACTGGAGTTTTCTTTTTTTTTTTTTTTTTTTTTTTTGGTTTTTGGGCCATACCCGGTGACGCTCAGGGGTTACTCCTGGCTATGCGCTCAGAAGTCGCTCCTGGCTTGGGGGACCATATGGGACGCTGGGGGATCGAACCGTGGTCCGTCCTAGGCTAGCACTGGTAAGGCAGACACACCTTACCTCTAGCGCCACCGCGCCAGCCCCACCACTGAAGTTTTCTCCACAAGCTGGGTGACTCCTATTTTTATCTTGATCTGAGAATGCCAAGAGACTCTGCTCATCCATTATCTCAATGTTTCACTGATAGCAATACTGACACTTAACATGAAAAACCAGAATCACTGAGGTATCACGGAGCTCCTGCCTGGGTGTTCCTCCAGTGGCACATCAGGGCAGAGGAATCAGTGCAGACTGAATGTTTTCACTGCCATTTTACAACTGGTGAAATGGGCTCCGAGATTTGTCACCACTTTTTATTATCTTATTTTATTTTATTTTTATTATTTTTTTAAAGGGGAGGGCCATTCTCAATAGTGCTCAAGACTTGTTCCTGGCTCTCAGAGCAGGGACAACCACCGCACATACAGTGCCAGAGATCAAACCAGTGCTGGAAACAGGCAAGACAAATGCCTTAATCCTATATCAGGTTTCCCACTTTTAAAGTAGAGTAGGCAAGGTTCTAGAAGATCTCCTTCTCAACAGCATTCCTTTGGACTTCAAAGGCTCTTAACGCTTTTGGCACGGCTTATACACAAAACCTTTCTGCCCACTTCACTCCACTTTCACTCGATGAGTAGAACTCAAATTTGGACTTACTTCAAAAGTACCAACTTCAATATCTTCAAACTTTCCTGAAATGGACGTTCCAGCACAGTTTACGAGCATGTCCACTGGGCCCAGTTTCTCCTGTGCCTAAAAAATATGGATGGAGCAAGCATTAAGAAGGAAGGCCATGGACCCGGAGAGATAGCACAGCAGCGTTTACCTTGCAAGCAGCCGATCCAGGACCAAAGGTGGTTGGTTCGAAGCCTGGTGTCCCATATGGTCCCCTGTGCCTGCCAGGAGCTATTTCTGAGCAGACAGCCAGGAGTAACCCCTGAGCAACGCCAGGTGTGCCCCCCCCCCCAAAAAAAAAGAAGGAAGGCCAGAGAAATAGCACAATAGTAGGGCATCAACATCAGCCTTACACCTGGATGACCCAAGATGGAACTGGGTTTGATTCCCAGCATCCCATATGGTCCCCTGAGCCTGCCAGGAGTGATTTCTGAGCACAGAGAGAAGAGTAACCCCTGAGCACCACTGGGTGTAGCCCAAAAACAAAAACAAACAAAAAGAGAAAAGAAAAGTCTTCTTTCATTGATATCAATGAGTCAATACCATCTATAAAACGAAGAACCTAGAACTAAAGTTGGCGAGTTCTAAGTCACAGAAGCAAACCAAAGGGAGTCAGTCCATGAAGTCACAGCAGTCAGCCCAGACACTTACTTGCTTTATGACATTCTCCACTTGGTTATAATCTTGTGATACATCGACTGAAATACAAAGCACCACCTATTGGAGAGAACAGGAACCTATGTGAGTGTGGGGCTGTCAGAAATTATTTCCAAGTTGTCATGTTGTTGTTTTTAATTAAAGGCATTCCTTCCAATTGATAAGGCACCTGACTTCAGGTACATAGATCGCAGTATGGAAAGTGCTGAAAGGACATTTGTCAAGGCTTACTTTCTTGGCAGTTTTTGCAGAAAACTCTACTTTTGTTTGTTTTTGTGAGCACCGATGGTGCTCAGGGGTTACTTCTGGCTCTGCACTCAGAAATTGCTTCTGGCAGGCTCGGGAAACCATATGTGGATAGTCAGTGAGATGATCCTCTATGTCCAGGAATGGCATCCTGTTGGGAATATTCTGTATCGGATCTCTGATTCTTTTTGTTCGTTTGTTTTTTCTGGGCCACACCCGTTTGATGCTCAGGGGTTACTCCTGGCTAAGCACCAGAAATTGCCCCTGGCTTTGGGGGACCATATGGGGACGTCCGGGGGATGGAACTGCAGTCCTTCCTTGGCTAGCGCTTGCAAGGCAGACACCTTACCTCTAGCGCCACCTCACCGGCCCCTGTATCGGGTCTCAGTGCTTATTTCTCAGATGTAATAATGGCCTACACTTTCATAATATATAAAAGATTGACTGCACAGAAACTATTTCCAGCTACTAAGACCTCACACTTATAAAAGGAGTGGCAATCCTCAAATCATCAGTTTTCAATGAATGGCATCCTAGGAGCACTAACTGACCTCTAAATCCTTCAACGATTCCCCGTAGGAGAGCAGAGATTGGCTAACAATACAGCCTTGGAGAAAACACCTTAGCTGGACACTGACTGGACGCTGGGCAAGGAGACACGATCTTTCAAGGCCATGGAAGACTCCTGGCTGTGTAAGCAGAGTCAAGTTCTGCGTGGTTCTCTCTGAAGTCTGCTCAAGTTCTCTGAATCTGGATTGGGATGGCTACTCACAGGCTTGCTAGAGGCTTTTAAGAAGACATAATGGAAGGTTCTATGAAGCAATGAGGAGGCTGAAAGTTAAGAGACACCATGGCCTTATATCTGATTCTATCTAGGTGGGAACATCTATCTTATGCAACTGTCCCAGGTCCCAGGACGCAGGCCTTTTTCAAACATACCTTAGAAGAATATAGTCTGGATTTAGTCTGGAATATTTTATCATTGAATTTTGACCCTACACATCATTAGACAGAAAAAGAATGTTTGAAAGCAGGAGCGATAGCATAGTAAATAGGGAGTTTGCTTTGCACATGGCCAACACGAATTCGATCTCCAGCATCTTTTATGTCCATGCCTGCCAGGAGTAATTTGTGAGTGCAAAGTCAGAAGTATCCCCTGAGCAACACTGGATGTGCCCACACACACACAAAAAAAAAAAGTTTTTATTTTGTTTTTTTCAACCACACCTGGTGGCGCTCAGGGGTTAGTCCTGGCTCTGCACTTGAAATCACTCCTAGTAGGCTCGTGGAAACCAAACCCGGGTCCATTCTCGGTTGACCCACATGCAAGGCAGACGCCCTACTGCTGTGCTCTCTCTCTGGCCCCTCCAAAAAATATTTGAAAGGAAGCAGAAATTACATTATTATTTTTCAGTATATAGTAGTAAATAATTTCCTATACATAAAACCTGGTTGGGTTTATTTTTGGGAGGGTCTATCTCTGGGAAGCAACAGGGAGTGACTGGTAATAGCCATAAACTTCCTTCAAGGGGTAATAAAAACATTCACCCTGCGTCCAGGGAAGCTGTGCAACTGGGGCTTGATGGGGTGCCAGTCAACTGCACACCAAATCCCAGAATTTCCTAGCATGTGAATGAGATCTCACAATCTTCAACCCAAAAATAGTGCCACAAAGTTCGAAAAGTAATACCACATATTCAGCCATAAGTACAAATGCAATCAAATGTACGGCTGCCAGAACCAAGACAAGGGGGTGCCTTTCAGAATGTGGGGTTGGTGGGAGGCAACTCAAAAGGCCAGAGCATGGCAGAGCCCTGCTTTCCATCATGGGCACTTCATGTTTCCCAAAGCACGTGCCAAAAATAGGCCCAGACAGTGCCAACTGTGCTTCAAATAAAGAAAAAAAATGAGACGTGGGGGGGGGGGGGAGAAGCTGTCGCACACTGAGAGAATTTTAGGGGCCCTAAAATATTTTGTTTGTTCTTTGTTTAGTTTTTGAATCACAACCAGCAACACCCAAGGGTTGCTCCTGGCTCTGCACTCAGAAATTAATCCTGTCAGGCTCAGGTGACCATATGGGATCCTGGGAATCAAAACGGAGTTGACCTCAAGCAAGGCAAAATGCCCTCCCCACTGTGCTATCGCTCCAGGCCCTGAAATTGATTGAAGCTGGGGGATAAGCATATGATTAGTCATGTTATGTCTTATACCATCATGCCATGACTCCTCCAAAGAGGAGAATAATATATGATTATTCATGTTATTATATTTCACTCCATCATGTCATGACTCCTCAAAAAAGTCCCATGAGAAAAGAAACACACATACACACGCCCTTTCCTATCTCTCTCTCTCTCCCTCTCTGTCTCTCTCCTCTCTCTCTACCTCTCTCTTTCTCCTCTTACATATTTGTAGCCAGTCAAATAACTAAAAGAAATGAGACCAGTCTCTAGGGGCCGGAGATATAGCACAGGAGGCAAGGGTGTCTTCCTTGCATGTAGCACCTAGCTTCAACCCCCAGCATCCTATATGGTCCCCCAAGCCTCGCCAGGAATAATTCCTGAGTGCAGAGCCAGGTAAATATCCCCTGAGCAGTACTGGGTGTGGCCCAAAAACCAAATCGAACCAAACCAAATTAAACCAGCTTCTAGTAAAGCATGGTTATTTCACTGCTTTATTAATTGCAGCTGAAATGAACTTTTTTCCTCCTTCCTGCGACTCTGCAGATAGATTTGTACAGAACACCCAGGGAGAAGACAAGAGACGTTGTTACCTGTTTATTATTAATCGAGTGCTTTTCAATCTCTTTCTTTGCTTGCAGCAGCTTGTCCTGAAAGCAATAAGGAACAATTAATTCTGGGAACTGTCTATCTGGCTGCTTATCTGTTTAAAGGGAAACAACAGGCACTTGTTGGGGTGTTAACTCCACTGTCCGGTGCAATGAGCCACTGTAAAGGCAACAGAAAGAAGAGGACTAACAGGTGAAGCTAGGAGGAGAGCAAGAGTGAGTGAGCTAGAGAAGCTTGAAATTTATCGCAGAGGGCCAAACCTGGGAGGGTGTTTGCCTCACATCCAGTGGACCTGGGTTTGAGCCCCAGGATCTTATATAGTCCCCAAATATCACCAGGAGTGACTCCTGAGCACCACCGGATGTGGCCCAAATGAAGAGAAGGTTCTTTTATCCTCATAAACTCAAGACAGGGGTGGCATGAGGTAACCACTGTCTTATCTATTCCTTAACTTGCTCTTGGACGATGAGACTGGTTTATACTGCCAGAGCCTTGTGTTGTTCCCTGGCATTGTCGTCAACAGCAAAGAACTGCAGAAAATGCGGCAGCGGATCTAGGAAACGCTAAGTTCTTGAAGTGCCTCTTTCCAGCCTTAGGTTTCGCTTCTGTTAGCTTAAGTTTTCATTTTGTAGATCTGTGAACATGTTAAAATTTGGGGTTGGTTTTTATATAGGCAGATTTGATAGTGTGAAAGGTAAGCTCTGAGTCAGTAAGTTTTATCAGTTATTTCTTATCAGAATCAGAAAGGAAGGGGGGGGGTGAGTGAATCATGGCAGAGAAAGGTGAAGAGAAAAAGCAATCAACTCCCAAATCCCCGTGTCCACTAGTGGAGATGGTTGCCTCAACTTTGTGAAACTCATCTTGCTCTGACATTATTCTGTTGTGATGTGAGACAAAGGCTGAGTGATATCATCTGGTTGAGGAGTGAGCCAAACTTTGGGGAAATGTGAGGTCCAGAAGCTTCCAAAAGAAATCATCTACTAACAACCACCAGCCTAAACTAAGAAAACCCATAGATTAAAAAAAAAAAAAATCCTTGTTTGGACAGTGGGAGCAGTTGCTCTCAAAAGCTACATCTATCTGCCCTTTTTCACTAAGGCCAGTTAGACAAGCAAACTGTCCACAGGAACTGCCTATTTCCTCCAAGATCTTCGATTTTCCTCATTCTCAAGATGCCAGAGATGGCCTGGCAGAGTCTTGTTTCCAGTAAAACTGTGATTTAAACACAGACCCATGGCTAGAAAGGAACAAAGAAAGGTAATCTGAGTCTGTTCTCATTACACAGTGTAGCAGAAACACAAAATCCCATTCAGACAGATGGAATGGCCACCATCAGAACTGAGAATTCTCTTTGGAAATGTAAGAAGTTGTAGCCGAAGCCTCAGCAGGCAACACGGGAAACAGGAGCTGCCCCCCCAGCCTTCTCTCTCCTGCCCCCAGACCCCAAGGTTACCCCTGGCTGCCTGCCCAGGGTGCCAGCTAGGTGGGATACGAACAGTTTAAAGGGGATCCCAGGCCTCTCCATCCCCCACCCTGCACCAGAGGGGTGGATTGGTGGAGGGGACTGGTGAACTTCTCTTCCCACGAAGCCCCCTTCTCATTTATATAGATTTACAGCATATCATATAGTTTAATCTACTTTGCGTTATACAGTATAGTTAAATAGAGTATCATAGGTGTTCATCTATGTTTACAATATACAGAATGTCTATGTTGTATCATTCCCTTCCCTCATTGGCTCACTATTGCAGGCTCATTTCCAGTCCTTTACTCTCACCCCCACTGTCTTTTATCCCACATGTAACCATTTTTACCCTCAGCTCATCGCCCCTTATGAAGCAGATTATTAACCTCTCTCAAGCTAACTGCCAGTCAGCTCCCAAAATGAAAAAAATAGACTCTCTGCCTGAGAGGAAACCAAAACTCTGATCCTATCAATCTACTATCAACTGACTCCTATCCTCCAACTCCCCTCACTGGGTACCTGTGTTTGCTACCATAATCAGTTTCCTAGACGCCCCCACTCAAAAACATTTCCTGATAAGGGAATGCTGGGAGTGGGAGTGCTGGGAGTTGTTTACAGACTCCAGATGGCCAAATCACAGACCAAAGTGGTTCCCGGAAACAACCTCCCCCCACCAACTATCTCTAAAACATAAAAGGGACATGGATCTCCTTTGTATATCTCAGCTGTATTCCCTGAACATCTATAACTTTTTTGAATATCCTCTTACATAGTGACAATTTTGCCCATTGGTTTTTTGTTTGTTTGTTTGTTTGTTTGCTTTTTTCCCTTTTGAGATTTGTTCAATAATCAATGCTGGTAGAAGAGTATCTCTGTATAGAATTCATGTTAGACCAAGTTATGGGGAATGTTGGACTTGATCCCTCAGCCCCCAGATGCACCAACAGTACCTTGTGCCATTGTTTCTCTTTTGCATAAGCTCGTTAAAATGGGAAAATAATGCATATGCAAACAAGTTCTTATCTAATAGAGATGGAACACAAATTTTGTAATGCAGTTAGGCCTTATACCCTGAACATTGGCATAATAATTTGGGCTTAGGCCTCAGAAGAATGGGCATTACCCATTCACCCCTGAACAATGGATACCCCATTGATGGAAATAACCACAATTGTCTACAACATTACCAGGATGCAACTCTCTACCAGGGAAGACCCTACCACTGCTCTGGCACTGACTTACTACAGAATGCTCTCAACACCCAGATGACTTAGCAACAACCTGCTTGCAGGCCAGGTCTCTCAGCATCTAATGGTGAGGTGAAACTAGAGGATGCTCCACATCAGCCTGACTTCGATGAAGGAAATGCACAGAATCCAGAATCTTTAAATACAGGAACCTGACACCAACAATAGCTAAAGTGCGAAAAAGTTTCACCTGGACCACGGAGAATGACTCAGGGGTTGGGCAGACTGGTATGCCTGGAGCTGAGTCGGTCTTATGCCAATAAATTTCTGGGGTGAGGCTTTCTTGTAATCAGGCCAAGGATTTTTTTCCGTTTTCCCCATATTTTGCCTATGCAAACAATGGCAATTGCCAATTTCACACCTTTACTACTGTATTGTTTTAACACTTATCCTTTAAGAAAAAAGAAAAAAACAGCTTACTGAATTTAAAAAAAAATAACTGTAGTAGAATGCCTATGTCAAATACAGGCAGGGTATGGGAAGGGGGGGGACAATGGAGGTGGGAATGTTGCACTGGTTAAGGGGAGGTAGTCTGTTTGTGACTGAAACACAACTACAATCATGTTTGTAATCATGGTGCTTAAATAAAAAATTTAATTAAAAAAAAAAAAAAGAGGAGCCAGTGAGGTGGCGCTAGAGGTAAGGTGTCTGCCTTGCAAGCGCTAGCCAAGAAAGGACTGTGGTTCGATCCTCCCGTGTCTCATATGGTCCCCTTCAAGCCAGGAGCAATTTCTGAGCACTTAGCCAGGAGTAACCCCTAAGTATCAAACAAGTGTGGCCCAAGAAACCAAAAAAAAAAAAAAGAAAAGAAAAGAAAAAGGTTCTTGAGGCTTGAAAGTTTGTTCAGCTCCTTTCCATCTTTCTTAAGGGAGCCCTCTGCACCCACTTCCCCATATCCAGGTGTGGGTTAGAGTCCCACAAAATGATGTTTCCTTCCAGTTGTGTTTCCTCTCTCAGGAGGCATCACATCCAAATCTTCAAGCCATAATGGAAGAAACCTTTGAGTGGACAAGAAATGCTGCATGTCCAAGCATATGCCATGGGGCATTGTCCTGGGGCCCTCCAGGGCACACTTGGTCATGTACCCACTACCGCTGGGCATTCAGCACACTCCAGTCCACAGATGAAGACGCCCCCACCCCCCAGACACCGACAACACACGGGCTCCCAACCCTCTCACACTCCAATGTGAAGGACCCAGGGGTCAGCTAACCAGTTCCCTTTCCCTAGGCCACAGAGCAAGGACTCGCCATGGCAGTTCTATCCTTAATCAAGGCGCTAAGAGCAACAGTGGCAAGAGGAGAACACAAGGAAAATATGAGACTGGCTTGCTGTAAGGAGGCACAGTGTGGAGCCTGAGGTGCTTCTTGGGGGTGAGGGGGGGGTCCAGGATACAGGCAGAAACCATATGGGCATTGCTGTGTGAGCTCTGTCACCCCGTCTATCTGCATCTCTCCCAGCTCTCTCAGCCATCAGTCCTGCACCAAGGCACCCTAAGGAGTGAAGAGGACAACTGTGTGTGTGTGGGGGGGGGGGGGGAAAGATAGAGGGTAGAGAACAGGAGTAGCAGATACAAATGTTATTTTTTGGTTTTGGAAACCTTTCCTGAAAAATGTAGTGAAACGGTCTTAAAGATGGCTAAAGGGCTGGAGGACAAACTTGGGGCTAAAGGGACAAGCTTTGAGGTGGGCGGTGGTAACTAAATGATGCTCTGAACACCATCACCACCACCACCACCATCCCCACTATAGTAGGAATGACTCAAAAAGTGAAAAATTAAAAATAAAAAAGAATCTGCAGGGCTGAAGTGACAGCACATCAAGTAGGGTATTGGTCTTGCCTGTGGCCAACCTGAGTTCAATCCCATAGCGTCCCCCAAGCCTGCCAGGAGTGATTTCTGAGCACATCACCAGGAGCAACCACTGCCACCACTGGATGTGGTTCAAAAACAAACAAACATATTTGTTGGTCAGGAGCCATGTATGATGAAAAGGGCATTTTCTGGGGCCGGAGAGATAGCACAGTGGTAAGGCATTTGCCTTGCATGCAGAAGGTCGCTGGTTCGGGTCCCGGGAACCCATATGGTCCCCCGAGCCTGCCGGGGGTGATTTCTGAGCACAGAGCCAGGAATAACCCCTGAGCATTGCCGGGTGTGACCCAAAAACCAATAAAAGAAAAAAGAAAAGGGCATTTTCTAGCACATGGCTGACCCAGGTTTGATCCCTGTCATCCCACATGGTCTCCTGAGCACAAAGCTAAGAGTAACCTCTGAGCACAGAGAACAAGAGTAACTCCTAAGCACAGAGCCAGGAGTAACCCTTGATCACTGCTAAGTATAGCCCAAGTAATTAAAAAAAAAAAAAAGAAGAGGGGCTGGAGTGATAGTCAGTGGTAGAGCATTTGCCTTGCACGCAACTGACTTGGGACAGAACTGAGTTCGAATCCCAGCATCCCATCTGGTCCCCCGAGCTTGCCAGAAGGAATTTCTGAGCACAGAGCCAGGAGTAACCCTTAAGCACTGTGGGGTCTGCCCCCAAAACAAACAAAATAAAAAGAAGAAAAAAGTATTTCCAGGGGCCAGAGAGATAGCACAAGTGTTAAGGCACTTGCCTTGCATGAGGCCTCCCCAATTAAGTTCCAGGCACACATTTGGAAACCCAAGCCCCACCACTAGGAGTAATCCTGAGCTGAGAGCCAGGAGTAAGTAACCTCTGAGCCCTGCTGAATATGGCCCCAAAACTAAAATAAAGACACGTTTTTTTTTCACAGTGCCTATGATGTCATCAAGTAGTTGCTGGCACTAAATAACCTATTTGCGGAGCTGACCTGACTTTCCTGCGAAGTTCTGGCCCTGAATATGAGAAGTGGCTGAGAGTTAAGGAATTGCACCTCCAAGCAGAGGAGCCGTGAGAGATTTCCAGCAAAAGTGAGGAAGCTCACACTCTGACGATGGTTCACAAGAGCCAGAACCACAAAGTGACTGAGGCTGCCTGGGAGACTCACCTCATTCCGAGCCACGAGCGTGATGAAGGCTCCTTGCTTGTAACACTCAATGGCGATGCACTTGCCGATCCCACTGGAGCCGCCTGTCACCTAAAACAAGCACATTGCCTTCTTAGCACCCAACATCCACCTTCTGGGCAAAACTCCCCAAAAATAATTAAGATCTGGGCCAGAGAGCCAGGGCTAGAGTGCAGCTGACCCAAGTTTGATCCCCAGCTCCAGACCATCAGCCCCTCTCAGTTCCATCAGGAATGATGCCGGATAACAGCCAAGTGTGGCCCCTATACAAAAACAAACAACAAAATTCGGACTTGCTGACACACCATCGACCAGTCCATGTTCGATCCCAGAAGCGGACAGCCAGGAGTTAGCACCAAGCACAGCTCAAAAGGCACTTACCTAGCAGGTAGCTGGTTCATATTTAATTCTTGGCATCCCAAACAGTCCCCTGACCACTGCTAGGAGAGATCCCTGAGTGCAGAGCCAGGAGGAACCCCGAGCGCTGCCAGGTATGGCCCCAAAATAAAACGAACAACCCCCCCAAAAAACAAACTGTTCAGTTCAAGTATTGATAAACTAAGATAGTGGGAGGCTGGGGATGTCAGTAGCAGGAGGGGCATTCCGGGCAGTGCCTGCCTTACAAGCGGGGCCAGAAGGACTGAGGTATATACCTGGAACCACCCCAACACACCAAGGCCAAGTGCAACCCTTCTACTGTTGGGGATCCCTGAAATTGCAACTTTGGGTGTGACCCCCCCCCCAGGACACTAATGATGATCATGTGCCACGAAGGAGGTGAGTTCTAAGAGTAGAGAGCGCTGGACAACAGAGAAAGCAAGGGAAGAGAGGGGAAGGGAGGGAAGATGAAGGGAGGAAAGGGAAGGGGAGAGGAGGGGAGGAAAGGGAAGGCGAGGGAAGAGGAGGGGTAGACATTATTGGACATTTTTGGGTCACAGCGTTAGCCCTGGGGTGAATGTGCCTGACTTGATTATGGTCAAGCCCTTTTTTATTTATTTATTTTTTGGTTTTTGGGTCACACTTGGCAGCGCTCAGGGGTTACTCCTGGCTCTACGCTCAGAAATGGCTCCTGGCAGGCTCGGGGGACCATATGGGATGCTGGGATTCGAACCACCAACCTTCTGCATGCAAGGCAAATCCCTTACCTCCATGATATCTCTCCGGCGCTGGTCAAGCCCATTTTAATCCCCAAATTCACAAGGTCCCACGGACAGTGCTAGAAGTGACCCCTGACCACAGCACTGGGAGAAAGACACCCTGAGTTCAGAGGGTGTACCCTCCCAAATCCAAACAACTTAACTACCAAAATATTACATGCTACGATGGGCAATTAAAGGGTGAATCTGGGGTTGAAGAGATAGCACAGCAGTAGGGCATTTGCCTTGTGCGTAGCTGATTCAGGACAAACCCGGGTTTGAACCCCGGCATCCCGTGTGGTCCCCCGAGCCTGTCAGGATCAATTTCTGAGAGCAGAGCCTGAAGTGACACCTGAGTGCTGATTTCTGAGTGCTGCCGGGTGTGGCCCAAAAACCAATTATAAATAAATAAATTGATTAAATTAATTAAAAAAAATAAAAGTGAATCTATGGCACTGGTGAGATAGTACAAGATAGTACAGCAGGAGGGCAAGTCCTTGTCATGATCTAGGTTGATCTCTGACCTCCCCTGAGTACCATCTGGGCTGATCCCTAACTGCAGAGCTAGGAGTGACCCTTGAGCACAACTGGGTGTGGCCCTAAAACAAAAACAAAAGAAGCACATGCACAAGGAGGACATTTCTAGCTAGGTTTGCAGCTCCTTCGGCCCGACTTAACGACTGGGGTCCATGCACATGGGAGAGGTCACACTGTGGCAGTTTGGGGTGGTTTAAGGACCACACGCTGGTTTGTGTGCTGCACGATACACTGGTCACACTGCGGGCAGCACATGTTGGTTTGTGTCTTGCTCTATAAACTGCTCATCTGCACTTTTCTAAAATTCCCAGGAGGGAAAGCGCCCCATAAATCTGGAGTAAGGAATGATTCATTCTCCGAGTCTGAGAAAAGCCCAAAGGAAGCTTCTCCCTGCTGTCTCTCTCAATTCTTTCTAGTTGCACCCCAGAGAGAAGAGTCACCTACATCTAAGGAGGATATTTTAAAAACTGCCTGTTATACAGATAATATGTGGGGGCGGAAGCCATAGCACAGCGGGGAGGGCATTCACCTTGCAATGCGGCCAACCCAGATTCAATCCTTGACATCCCATAGAGAACCCCTGAGCATCGCCAGGTGATCCCTGAGCGCAGAGCCAAGAATAAGCCCTGAGCATAACCTGGTGCAGGCCAGAAACCAAAAATAAATAAATTAAATAAATAAATAAATACATATTTAAAAAAAGTACTATATAGCCACATGGAATTACCTAAAGGAAAACTTCTCCCAGCCTTGGTCTGTACCCCATATATAATCCAGCCACTCTGCTCTCTTTCATGTGCCCTCCAACCCCAGGACCTTTGCATGTTCTAATCCACCTGAATGAGAAACGCCTTTTCTGCCAGTGGGCATCTCTTCTCCATTAGGTCTCAGCTGGACCATGCCTTCCAACAGCTGTCTGTCCACCCTGCTCAACCTCCCCTTTCTGCCTTGTAACTTCCCTCCTGGCACTCCTGTTTATTACTCAACAGTCATGCGCTTCTCTGCGATTGGTCAGAAGGTGGTTGCATTAAAAATTGAGTTCCAATTCCATTTCTGTTCCCAGCTCTATGCCTTACCCTGAGCAAAGTGCTTGGCACAGAGGAAAGGTTCCAGATAAATTAGACACAAATGCAACATGACGTTTCTTTTTTTTTTTTTTTTTTTTTAAGTCTCTGGGCCACACCCCGAAGTGCTCAGGCTCTGTATTCAAGAATCACTCCTGGTGAGAAGCAGAATGCCTGTCTCAAATACAGGCAGGGGTTGTGGGAGGAGGGAGATGGGGTGCATTGGTGGTGAGAATGTTGCACTGGTGAAGGGGGGTGTTCTTTTTGTGACTGAAATCCAACTACAGTCATGTCTGTTATCACGGTGCTTAAATAAAGATATTAAAAAAAAAAAGAATTACTCCTGGTGGTGCTCAAGGGACCATGTGGGATTGAACATGGGTGGGCTGCATGCCAGGCAAATGCCCTACTGCTGTGCTATCACTCCAGCCCCAACAATGTGGAGTTTCTAGTTCTTTCCCCCTACAGATTTTGACAGCTGGGGGGTAAAGCAGGGATGTCAGGAACCAGGCCAGGAAGAGTCTGAGATGTCCCTGGCACTGTAAACTCTGGGTACCGTGAAAACCCTAGGAGGCCTTGCAGTACCCCTCCCAACAGTTACACAGAAACTGTGAAACATTGTCCCACAGGAAAGTTTCGGTCCATCGGAGTATTTTCATCTTAGGCATACACCATGCTATAAGGGACATCTGATTCCATATCAGAGTGTTCAAATCCCTCTAAAGGGCCAGGAAAGAGTGCTCCATGGGCTGCTAAGTGCATGCTTTGCAAGCAGGAGGCCTGGCTTCCATCCCTGGGGCTACATGATTCCCCAAATACCCCTGAGAATATGCTCTCCTAACCAAGCACAGAGCCAGGAGTAACCCTTGAGTAAAGGCTGGGTGTGGGCCAAAACCAAACACTATCACCATGAGATTTCTCCAACACAAAGCACCCATCTCTAGAACACTCCAGAACACTCCAGAATATTCAGAGGCACCAAGACTGCTCTTCAATCTTGCCTTCATATCAATCAAAGGTATTTCTTCCGTGGATTATTAACTAATTTTGATGAAAGGTCACTACAAAGATCATGAGTCACTTTGCTTTCGAGGTGCTTCGAGGAAGTCTTTACCATCTGGGTCTTTCAGGAGTCTTTTACTTACTAATTTCCACCAGATTTTCTTTTTTGTTTTTTGTTTTTTTTTTGGGGGGGGGGCCACACCTGGCTCTGAAATCAGAAGTCACTCCTGACAGGCTTGGGGGACTAAATGGGATGCCGGGAATCGAACCCAGGTCCATCCTGCGTTGGCCACATGCAAGGCCACTGTGCTATCTCTCAGACCCCATCCACCAGATTTTCTGATCCCACAGCAAGTGACTAGCTGGGGAATATAAAAATGTATTCCCTATATGATTTATAATGTCCAGGCTGCCTAGATAGCTCTCCCATCCCACAAATACAATACTCCCTTCAAAAAAAATTTTTTTAAATGCCCTGTTTGGTAGACCAAAGTGACAGTACAGTGGGGAGGGCATTTGCCTTGTAGGCAGTCAACTGATTCAATATCTCTCCACCCCCATCTCAAATGGTTTCCTTGAACCTTACCAGAAGTGATTTCTGAGTGTAAAGCCACTAGTCATATACACTCCCAGTACTGCTGGGTGTGACCCACAAACAAACAAACAAAAAAGCCCTACTTGGGGCCCTGGAGTGATAGCAGAGCAGGTAGGGCCTTTGCCTTGCACACTGCACATCTAGGTTTGATCCCTGGCATCCCATATGGTCCCTCCAAGCCTGCCAGAAGTGATTTCTGACCACAGAACCAAGAGTAAGCCCTGAGCACACCCACATGTGGCCCAAATAACAACAACAAAAGCCCTGACCGTTACTCAGGGAATGAACAGAAGTGATAAAGTTACTGAGAAGCCGTGCATATTTTCAAGGGCTGCTTAGCATCAGTCAACGACATTCTTGTTGATGTCCTTTTGCCTTCCAGACTGCAATCTAGTCATCAATGATGACACAGGAAAGAACAGGGTTCAGATGGGGTCACTTAAAAGTTCACAAGCCAGGGGCCAGAACAATAGCAGATAGCAGGGCATTTGCCTTGCAAGCGGCTGACTCAGGATGAACCTGGGTTTGATCCCCAGAGTTCCATATGGTCCCCTGAGCCAGGAGGGATGTCTGAGCGCATAGCCAGGAGTAACCCCTGAGTGTCACTGGGTGTGGCCCAAAAACCAAAAATAAATAAAGATTCACAAGCCAGATTTTGGGGGGTAGGAGGATTCACCAAATATTCGCCTCTAACCACTTCCTAGAAGTTCTTGAAGACTAAGGAGGCCTATTCTTTTCATAAACTGCTATTCTTGACAGTCAAGATAAAGCTTTTCAGAGTAGCCAGATCAATGGTAAACTGAAGCCAGATTAGGAGCACTAAAGAAAGCTAAAAAGTCACTCCCCTTCCTTGCTCACAGTCCTAACTCCACTAAAGGACAGCTCCCCCAACTCTCCCTAAGGGCAGCAGTGGGGGTGATTTGCAGGAGGCTGTTTAGCAGCCCATTCCCCCCCCCAAAAAGGGAGAACTTGATTTTCTAGTTCTCACCAAGTTAATTAAGCAGATTTAAGAAAAAAAAAAAAAAAGCAAACAGCTGATTTAACAAGTTTAACCCTGCTAGACTTGCTTTCAACTGTAATTAGGGAGATAACACTAGTAGGGCAGAACTGTTGAAAACAGGATTGAACCAATAAATGCAAAGCAGTAACCTAGGTGTGCTCTTATCTTTGTGTGGGCAGAAAGATATTCTAAACATCTCTAACACTCCAACAAATGTCAAAAATTTTTTACACTGTCATTCTTGGAGGAGGTTAAGAAAGTAGATGGTGACATCCTGAGAATTATTTATCACAGGTACAAAACTTACAGTAAAATATTAAAACCGGAATGTAAAAATAAGGGTTTCTTCTGGATCTGCCCCAACAGACATGTTAACTGATTTCTGGCCAGCAAGAGGTTAGGGCTGTTAAATTTGTGTCTTCACAAAAGCTGGTTTCCATTAATCCTATGGCTGAAGGCACTTTTTACCCTAGCAGGCTCTGGAAAGTAGTTCCCAAAGTCTCCAACTTTTATTGTTTTTTTGTTTTTCTTAGCTTGGTTTTGGTTTGGGGGCTACTAGCTTTGGAGCCAAACTCAGGGCTTACTCCCTGGCTCAGGAGTGCTCAGGGATCACTCCAGGTGGGCTCAAGGGATGCCCGCCCAGGGTCAGCGGCAGGCATGCCAGGCAAAACTGCTCTATTAGATAGATCTCCAGGCCTCCTAAGTCTCCAAAATGTCAAGCCAAGCTTTGGTGGCAAAAGTTCCTTTGCAGATGGGGACACTTTCTAGCCGGTTGAGGGTGGGGAGGGGGGGAAAGGTGGGTTCCCTCCCTGGCTCACCTCCTCTACCTTCTGTATTTGGATTTGAAGGAATGTAAAGGAGCAGGGAGAAACAAAAACAAAAACAGAAAGCAAAAAGCAGCGTCCTCGCCTCCAGTCTTGCTTGCTTCAAGCCAGGCAGAGGCGCTGATGTCACCTGTTCCTCCATCACCTCCGGGCCTCGCAGGGGAAGCGCACGGGAGTCAGGTGAGGGGCGCGCGGGGGTGCAAGGCCGCCTGCAGAATTAGGGGACCTGGGGGGGAGCAGTTTCCAGGATGGCACGGGCTCAGCTTCGCCCCTACGTTCCCCACCCAACGAGCTCGGGCCCCCCAAAGTCTTCTAACACCGCCAGGTTCGGAGCTCCCCGGCCCTCCCCACGCCCGCGCCTCCTTCCCCGGAGCCCCGCCAGGTGAGTCACACAGTCGGTGCGCCCCGAGTCACCCAAAGAAGCAGCCAGCCATCTTACAGGGGCCCCTCGAACCGGCCCAGTGGCCTGGGCCCAGGGTATCTATCTATCTATCTAGCCGGGAAATGCACCCAGCACCACAGCAGCCGCTTCCAGCCCCGGGATGGGCATCCCCGGGAGGCCGGGGCGCGCTGGGGCCGGGCCCCGCGACAGGTGCGCGCGAGAGCGCAGCAGCAACAGGAGGCCGAGTGGCCGGCCGGCCGGAGGGCCACTCACCACCACATGCGCCCCGGGCAGCGCCAGGGGTTTGGGGCTGATGAGCGGGGACACCATGTAGAGCAGCAGCACGAACGCCACGAGGCCGGCGGCGGCCAGCAGCAGCATCGCGGGGCCGGAGCAGGGAGCAGGGCGCAGGAGCGGGGCGGACGGGCGGGCGGGTTCGGCGATCACGCGCGTCCGCAGCCGCCGCGGCTGTTTGGGTCGGTGGCGCGGCGCGGGGCGGAGCGCAGCGGCGGCCCGAAGGGAAGAGGAGGAGCCGGGCGAGGGTGCGACGCGTTGGGGCGGCGCTTCCCGGGGACTGGGGGCGGAGGATCGGGGTCCGCGATCTCCCCCAACTCCCGCGCGCCCCGCTGAGGAACACGGAGACGCAGCAACCTGGGGAACGCGCCTCCGGGCGCGCGAGTCGGGTCCCTTGGGTGGGCGGGCGCGCGCGTGGGTGTAGGTGCAACAGCTGCTGCTTAGGATCGTGCAGAACCAGCCTCGGGGGTCAAAAGCGCGGGGTCTCCCCTCCCCGCACCCCAGTTCCGCTCACCCGGGCTCCCCATCCTGCCCCGACTTGCGAGTGGGAGCTCCCGGAGTCCACCCAGCCGGGCCTGGGCCTTGGGCGCTTGCTTGCCCTGGGCAGGCCCGGCCGCAGCTTCTGCTGCTGCTGCTGGAATCTGGGCTCCTTTGCAGCTTTTCTGGGCGCGCTTAAAGAAACAGGGTTCCTGTACCCCCATACCCCGGCGCGGTCCCCGAATAGCTCCGAAGCCTCCAGTGTTTTTCAGCGTCTTTGGATCCATGACCCGAGCGAAACCTTCACGGGGTTTATTTCAGATTGCTTTGTTGGCTGGCATTCTGGACTCGTCGGTTTCTAGCGTGTGGTTTTATGTTGTTGTTGTTGTTGTTGTTGTTGTTAATTTGCAGCACCCCTGAGCTCAAGAACGTCCCCCTATTCCCCCCCCATAATACCCGCTCCCCGAAGCCCCACCGAGTCCCACATCTATTTTTTTGCATCTGTAGATTTGCTTATTCTGTGTATTCCAAAGTCAAAGAACGGCTTAGGATGTGGCCTGTCGTCTCTGGCTTCCCTGACTTGCCCGCATGGTGTCCATGCTCATGAGCCATTGTCTCAACACTTGCTTCTTTTCGGGCCCCAATTCTTGAACGTCATCGGGATAAACCACCCGCCTCCTCTCTCATTTGAAGGGACCATTTCATGACTTCCTCTTAGGGTCTGTGTTGGTTAATGCTGTTGTGAACATTCATGAGATTTGTCTTTCTGTGTGGACAGAACTTGGGGCTTTACCTGGGGACACAGTGGCAGAGAAGTCATGTCGAACCAGAACGGCCAATGTGTCTTCCAGCAGCCACTCCACTTCACATCCACACCAACACCAAGGATTGCAACAGCTTTGGCATCCTCACCCACACTATCAGACCTTTTGGATGACAGATGGTCTCCGCTGCTGGGCAGGATCAGGCATTCCACTGTGATGCCCATTTCTATCAGATACATACATGAATTTGCTTGTTAGCTTTTGGTGTAATTGTTTTTCAAGCTACTGAGAGGCCCAGACACAAAGGAGCTAGTCTAAGATGATCCTCTTTTATTTTATTTTATTTATTTTATTTTTTAGGTGTTTGGGCCACACTTGGCAGCAGTCAAGGATTACTCCTGGCTCTGCACTCCTGGCTGGCTCAAGGGCCACATGGAATGCTGAGGATGGGATCATAGGAGGCTACCTGCAAGGCAAATACCCTACCTGCTGTGCTATTGCTCCAGCTACCTATTTTATTTTTTATGTATTGCCAAATTACAAGAGTCCAGGGCACAGTCCCTAAGGCTTCTGGCATCACTTGCAAATTTGAGGGGTGTCCTAATCTCCCTTGGGTTGGAAAAGTCACTGGTAAATATATGGTCATAGCTTATGAGAGGGAAATTACAGGTGAAACTCAAATCACTAATAGAAGCACAGATATAGAGTTCCCCAGTTCATGCTCCACTGTCTCCAGGAGGTGGGGGGGCAAAAGATGCCAACCAGGGAAGCTCATGAGGAGTGCAGTGTTTGTTCTATAGTGGGTAGAGCTGTAGGCCTCCTGTCTGGCCAACCTGGGTTCAATTCCAGACATCCCTTATGGTTTCCTGAGTAACTCCAGGAGTAGAGTGCAGAGCCAGTTGAACCCACCACAGGATGTGGCTCCAAGATGAAACAGAAACAAAAACTCAGAGTTTTTTTTACTGAGATTTCATTATTATAGGCATGATTCAAAGCCAATTGAACCCATCACAGGATGTGGCTCCAAGATGAAACAGAAACAAAAACTCAGAGTTTTTTACTGAGATTTCATTATTATAGGCATGATTCAGTGCCCACATGGAGAACTCATGTCCAGAACTTTCCAGAACATGGGCCAGAGTGATAATATAGGGAGTAGGGTGCTTGCTTTGAATGTGACTTACCTGGGTTCAGTACCAGGTATCCCACATGATCCTCCCTGAGCACCCCCAGGAGAGCTTCCTGAATGCAGAGCCAGGAGTAACTCCTAAGTATTATTGGGTGTGGCCTCCCTCAAAACAAAATAAAAATCAGAACTCCAGAAGGACTAGGTCTAACCACAAAAATGCAACATAGGCTTCCACCCAGATCATGTCCTTGATCTTCCTGAGTCCCTATCGGAAAATCCAGCTGGTCTAGCTTGTACAGATGCTCCTTGCAGCTCAAACCCAGAGCTCCTCCAAGAAGGAGCCAGAAGGCCAAAGTCTGGTTTTTGAGGCCTCTTGGTTAACAGTTTGGCCTTACCCAAAACTAAAATTTTCCCCGATAGTTTACATGTTTACATCCACAGCAGAGATTTTCTCTACTTATCTCCTTACTCTACATGTCAAAAGCCTACCTGTATGGGACTAGCTCAAGTTAAGCCTTTTGGTCTTCACTCTTCCACTCAGGAATAAATAATAAATTAATAAATACTGTGGTTTCAGCCAGCCTCTCACTCTTGCTCCACGACGTGGGAGGCTCCGGACCCCATGTGTTTCACCCTCTTCAGCTGGGTTTGGATTTTTCTTGCTGCGACCCCTGCTCCACATCCATTCTCCCTGGAGTGAAGTTATGACATGTGGAGCCCCACAGAGACCAATTTCCTGACTGTGTAGGCCACTCCCTTCCCTTTGGCCTTAGTTCTCCTCTGCCACAACTACCATTTGGAGGAAGCTGTGTGCGACAGGAGACTTTCAACTTTTTCCTCAAAAGAAACATAAGCTCTTTTAGGAACAAGATGGTGTCACCCTAATGAAAGTGCTGCCAGAGTGGTGCAGAGCTTGACTCAGTCATCAGTGATGGGCCAGCCCTGGCACCATGTGGCAGCCACTATGTTCTCAGTGTCCAGCACTAATTCTAGGCTAACCGATACCTCCCACTCATAGAGGATGGGTGACCCAGGTACCCAACACAGGCACTTTCTCAACTATCAGATAAAGACAACCCAGATTTGCTGGCTAGATAATGCACCCACAGGAAGGCCCAGATAATGGCTGCAGAAGCGCCATCTTCCCTGCCGGCCGCTGCCTCTGCAAAGCCCTGGTCCTTGGCACCAAAGGAACAAAGAGAAAAGTAAGGATTGTGTGACCATCATGAGAAGGAACCTTAGCAGCATTTTTCATTGTTTACAATGTTTACATTCCCTCCCCCAAAAATAAAGAAAAGTGAGACAAGTCTCTCTTTGGGGACTAATCAGCTAGTTCATCTTGGGAAAAATAAATCACAGTGGGTCTCTGTCTGCCTCTTTCTCTCTGTCCTTTATGCTTTCTCGTCTCTCACCCTGTCTCTTTCCTATTTCTTCTCTCTCACACATACACACATTAAACTTGTGGACATGGAGGTTCAGAGCTTAACTTCTAATTACTTACAAAGACAGTTACAGAGGAATACATCTAAACAAAATAGGTATCAAGAACCAGGGTGCTGGGCCGGAGTGCTAGCACAGCAGGTAGGGCATTTGCCTTGCATAATGCCGCCAAACTGGGTTCGAGCTTCAGCATCCCATATCCTGCCAGGAACGATTCCTAAGTACAGAGCCAGGAGTAATCCTGAGCATCACCAGGTGTGGCCCCCAAACAAAAATAAGTAGATAAATAAATAAAATAAAAAGATATACTGGGGATCAGAGCATAGCACAGCTATGGGCATTTGCCTTGCATGTGGCTGACCCAGGACGGACCAAGGTTTGATCCCCAGCATACCATATGGTCCCCCAAAGCCAGGAGAGATTTCTGAGCACATAGCCAGGAGTAACCCCTCAGCATCATGGGTGTGGCCCAAAAAGGAAAAAAAAACCCAATATGCTGAAAACGTGCTAATTGAAGAAATCAAAGAGGAGGTGGATGAAAGATACAGACCCATTTCATGTGCTGGAAAACTTAACTTAGTTAAGTTGGCATGGACCAATGAGCATATGAGGGTTTTCAACAAAAGGTATCAGAGAGAAAGAACAACTGGTTAGTTCCTGCCTTGTATGCAACTGAGCTGAGTTCAGTCCCCAACATTCCAGCATGATCTCCCAGGTACTGAAGGAACTTTTATTTTATTTATTTATTTATTTTTTGGTCACACCCGGCAGTGCTCAGGGGTTACTCCTGGCTCTACACTCAGAAATCGCTCCTGGCAGGCTCAGCGGACCATATGGGATGCCAGGATTCAAACCACCGACCTGATTGCAAGGCAAATGCCTTACCTCCATGCTATCTCTCCGGGCCCCATGAACTTTTAACTTAACAACAAAAGTGGATTTAAAATGCATTGAAGACTTAAACCTAAGATCTAAAACAATGAAAACCAGGGTGGTGATTGCAGAAACAATTTGGCAACACAGGTAACCAAAGTAAAGATAAATAAACTGGTTTACACCTACCTTATACGTATCTGCTGATACAGATCAACCTCTGAAATAGTAGAAAAGATTGGCTAGCTTTATATTCAATAAACAGCTACTATATGAGCAAAACTATATAATACAACTCAAAAGCAAAGTAAAAAAGTCTCAAAATCTAATGAAAAGGTACTTTTCGAAAGATCTGAGCAACAGGTACTCAAAAAGACATACCTAAGATTCAGAAAAGACTACAATAAAACCACAATCAGACATCACCAAACTAGGATGACTAGTGTCATCCAGAGAGCTAGCACTGTGGGTAGGGCATTTGTTTTGCATGTGGCAGACTCAGGTTCAAATTCCCTGAGATCAACTGAATTTAGGTTCAACTCCCACCAGGATTAAGTCCTGCCCAGTGTGGTCCCAAAACAAATAAGAAATCATACCTTGAAGTTGCCACATCCGCATCCTTACTTTTTTTTATGTTCCTGTGGTGCCAGGGACCAGGGCTTAACAGAGGCAGTGGTCTGCAGTAAAGATGGCACAGCAGGCAGCCATAGCTGGGCCTTTCTGTAGGCACATTATCCAGTCAGCAAATCTAGTCTTGTACGATCGCTGAGAAAGCACCTGTTGGAAAGATAGTACCAGGGTTAAGCACCCTGATTCCAGATACACCCCACAAAACAAAAATTTTACTGGAATTTGAATGAAAGGTGCATAAAATCATCAATTTGAAAACTGACTTGTCATTGGTTTTGTTTTGGGGATCACACCCTACAGTGCTCAGAGGTTATTCCTGGTTGTTAGCTTAAGAATTACTCCTCCCGGGGGCCGGGCGGTGGCGCTGGAGGTAAGGTGCCTGCCTTACCTGCGCTAGCCTAGGAGACGGACCGCGGTTCGATCCCCCGGCGTCCCATATGGTCCCCCAAGCCAGGAGCGACTTCTGAGCGCATAGCCAGGAGTAAACCCTGAGCGTTACCGGGTGTGGCCCAAAAACCAAAAAAAAAAAAAAAAAAAAAAAAAGAATTACTCCTCCCCATACCAGAGCTTTTCTCCCTAGCGTGGGGAGTGCTGGGAGGCTTGGCAGGCCCCCAGCCATCCTTGTCTTTTTCCCCTGACTCCAGGCCTTCCCTGGGTGCCAGCTCAGATGGCCAGAAGTGGGTTCTGGTGGACTCTTAGTGGTCCTCAGGTTCCCCCCTCTCTCTGTACTCCAGGGGGGAGGTGCATGGGGAGGAGGGCAGGCAGACATCTGGCTTCCAGTTTCCTCTTTGATTCTGGAGACCAGCTCTTGCCAGGTATGGGGTTTGGGGAGGCCCCATACCAGAGCCTTTCTCCCTGGCCTGGGGCGTGCTGGGAGGCTTGGCAGGCCCCCAGCCGTCCTTGTCTTTTTCTCCTGACTCCAGGCCTTCCCTGGGTGCCAGCTCAGATGGCCAGAAGTGGGTTCAGGTGGACTCTTAGTGGTCCTCAGGTTCCCCCCTCCCTCTGTACTCCAGGGGGGAGGTGCATGGGGAGGAGAGCAGGCAGACATCTGGCTTCCAGTTTCCTCTTTGATTCTGGAGACCAGCTCTTGCCAGGTATGGGGTTTGGGGAGGCCCCATACCAGAGCCTTTCTCCCTGGCCTGGGGAGTGCTGGGAGGCTTGGCAGGCCCCCAGCCATCCTTGTCTTTTTCCCCTGACTCCAGGCTTTCCCTGGGTGCCAGCTCAGATGGCCAGAAGTGGGTTCAGGTGGACTCTTAGTGGTCCTCAGGTTCCCCCGTCTCTCCGTACTCCAAGGGAGAGGTGCATGGGGAGGAGGGCGGGCAGACATCTGGCTTCCGATTTCGTCCTTAATTCTGGAGACCAGCTCTTGCCAGGTATAGGGTTTTTCTCCCCTGGACTTCAGTCTTTCCCTGGGCACCGGTCTAGGTGGACTCTATAGGGGTCAACAGGCTTTCCCCCTATCTCTCCCTACACTAATGGGAATGTGCTCTGGGAGGAGGGCAGGCTGTTCTAGCACTGGTTTATATTGGCACAGTCAGTGGAAATCTTTTTGTTTTCATATTGATAGTATTGTGTGCATATATTCTATATATCCATAATATCCATCTTGTATTGGGACCTTGATACTGCCCTACAAAGCTCATTTCTAATATTTTACTGCCTCAGTCCTAACCCATACTTCCCCCCATCCTCCCATGTAGGTGCAGCTAATGACATGAAGTTCACCACATAGAATGATAAGTGCAGTTAGAGAAATAACTACACTGAAAACTATCATAACAATGTGAATGAATGAGGGAAAAAGAAAGCCTGTCTCGAGTACAGGTGTGGGTGGGTTGGAGAGTATGTAGATCTGGGAAATTGGTGGTGGGAATCCTGCACTGGTGAAGGGGGATGTTCTTTACATGACTGTAATCATACAACTACAATTATATTTGTAATCATGGTGTTTGAATAAAGATAATAAAAAAATAAAAGTACTTTATATTAAAAAAAAAAAAGAATTACTCCTAACAGGGGCCGGCGAGGTGGTGCTAGAGGTAAGGTGTCTGCCTTGCAAGCGCTAGCCAAGGAAAGATCTCGACTGCGGTTCGATCCCCCGGCGTCCCTTATGGTTCCTCCAAACCAGGGGCAATTTCTGAGTGCTTAGCCAGGAGTAACCCCAGAGCATCAAACGGGTGTCAGTACTTGGGGGACCATATGGGATGCCAGGAATTGACTCCAGGTTGGTTGTGTGCAAGACAAATGCCCTACCTGCTGTGTTTTCATTCATGACTCACTGGCAAGATTTTTATGGGGAAGGTTATGTAAAGAATAAGAAAAAAATTTTGGGGTTTTGTTTGTTTTTGTTGTTGTTGTTTTGGTTTTTGGGCCACATCAGCAGCACTCAGAGATTACTCCAGGCTCTGCACTCAGAAATTACTCCTGGGGGGCCAGAGAGATAGCATTGAGGTAGGACATGTGCCTTGCTTGCAGAAGGACAATGGTTCGAATCCCGGCATCCCATATGGTCCTCTGAGCCTACCCGGAGCGATTTCTGAGTGTTGTGCCAGGAGTAACCCGAGTGCTGCCAGGTCGGTTGTGACCCAAAAACCAAAAACAAAAGTTAAAAAAAAAAAAAAAAGGAAAGAAATCACTCCTGGCAGGCTCAGAGGAGCATATGGGATGCCAGGGATTGAACCCAGGTCTGACCCCAGGTCAGCCATGTGCAAGGGAAATGCCCTACTACTGTGCTATCACTCCAGCTCCAAAAAGAATAATTTTTGAAGAAAAGAGAAGTCAGAGGAATGAGGCTAGCTACTTTCAGACATACTGCAGCTGCAGAAATGAAGGCTGTGTGGAAGATCAGATTATAGGTTAAGGGAACAGAGAAGAGACCACCACCACCCCCAAATAAAAAACCACCTCACTGATTCCTAACAAAAAACAAAAACTGTTTTTTGGAAACCACACACTTCTTCAGGATTACTCCTGGTTCTGTGCTCAGGGTTAACTCCTGGCAGTGTGCAGGGTACCATATTGGGATGCTGGGAATCGAACTTAATTCGGCTGTGTGCAAGCTAAGAGCTCTGCCTACTCTGTTTTCTGCAGGGCTGCAAGAACCATGGAGGAAAGGCAGGTTTTTGAGAAAGGGCGTAAGGCTCACTGGCCATCACAGAACCCTCAGCCATTCACAAACCTCTCAGCCATTCACTCCAAATAAAACAAGAACCTTCCCCTGAAAGCTAATATTTACTCTAAAGCCCAACTCAGGTGGAGATATAGTTCATTTTAGGGATGAGCCAGTTTGGATTCCAGGGTGCCCAGGTGCTTGGACATATATTTGGAGTATCTCTGGGAGTATATTTCTTGAGATGAATATTTAAGCGATTCAACTCTGCAGCAGATTTACCTCTCTCAAGTAGGTGGGTCCCTTTTGATCAGTTAGACCCTAAATAGAAGTTCAAGTCTGACCCTACCCCAAGTAAAAGGATAGTTCCTGCCCACTGGCCTTTGAACTACAGCACTGACTCCTTTTCCAGCTTTTGGACTTGATTTGAAACTGGCTTTCTCTGGGCCTTCTGCTTGCCAACTCACCATGGAGACCTCGGTAGTCGCCAGCTTCCATAATCACGTGTGCCAATTTCTTAGATTCGATCTGTGCGTCTGTTTCTCTGGAGATCTTTGCCTAGCACAGAAAGGATCCAAGACTTGTCAAACTATGGAACCTTTAGGAAAAAAGGCCATCAATTTGAGAAGAAAGAAGACGTGGCTGTGTTGGGCCCCCAAACCAAAAATTGGGTCACTCATTTTTCAAAAGAGATCAAACAAGTTTCCAATTCCTCCGTGGTGACAAGTCAGCCTAAGAGAACAATAATACGGCTGTCAGGTCCAAAAGGAAGGAATGTGGAGCTGAGAGTCCAGATCTTGCTAGTCTATGTTCTGTGCCTTGACCGTAACTGGACTATTTTTCCCAGGAGTATTCTTGGAGAAAAGGGTTGATCTGTTGAGACTGCAACCCTAGAACATCATTGATGGGTGCTTCTAAGCAACAGGAATTTGTTCCTCAGTTATAGAAAATAGAAATCGCTACCAGAGAAAAGTGTAATGAGACTTCCAGGTCAGAGGGGGAAGGAAGCTTTCTGGGATCTCCCTTGTCAGGTCACTAATTCCATTCCTGGGGAATCAGATCCCATGACCAAGTTACAGCTCTAATACACATTCAAATATCATAACATTGGGCATTAGAGATTAGCATATGAATCTGGGGGCCACATTCAATATAGCCAGCCCAAAACATCGTAAAAGGATGGTTTGGGGGAGATTTGAGAAGCGAATATATTTAAAGTAGAACAAAAATGAAGACAATGGTAGGGCCAGGAATGGATGACAAATATTATATATCTTAATGATGTGAAAATAAACACAGCAATATGTTTTGTTATTGTTATTTTTGTTCTTTTGGGGGGGCACACTCAGCAGTACTCAGAGTTTACTCCTGACTCTGGGCTCAGAAATCACTCCTGACAGCCTCGGGGGACCATATGGGAATGGCAATGATCAAACCCAGGTTGGCTGCGTGCAAGGCATACACTCTTCTTGTGATACTATAGTTCTGGCCACCAACACAGCAATATGTAATATGTAAATTACAGATACAAGCAGAACAAAAATAGGGGCTGGAAAGATAGGATGGTGGAAAAGGCACTTGCCTTGCATGCCGCGAGCCCGGGTTTAGTCCCTGTCACTCATGTGGTCCCCTAAGCTCTGCTTCGAGTGACCCGTGAGCACTGATTCGAGAGTATCCTTGAGCATAGCTGGGTGTGGTCCACAATCAAAAATGCAAGGAAACACCCTCAACAACAAAAATGCAAACATGTCCAGTGAGAGATACCATAAAAGAGGACGAGAAAAGATAGAGCCCTGTCCTTGAAGCTACTTGTATCTTCTTCTGCCTTGCATATGGTATTTAGAGTGTCTCCAGTGAGATATACAGCTTACTGTCTCTCCATTCTTTTTTTTTTTTTTTTTTTTTTGGTTTTTGGGCCACACCCGGTGGTGCTCAGGGGTTACTCCTGGCTCCTGGCTGTCTGCTCAGAAATAGCTCCTGGCATGGGGGACCATATGGGACACCGGGATTCGAACCAACAACCTTAGGTCCTGGATCAGCTGCTTGCAAGGCAAACGCCGCTGTGCTATCTCTCCGGGCCTGTCTCTCCATTCTTAGCTGAGACCAGCACTTCTCAAATTGTGCTGAAATGTCCCTTCATTTTTCCTTTCTGTTTTTTTTTTTTTTTTATGTATACCAATTAAACACACACAATGAAAAGCAAGCAAAATACTAATTTTCATAATTTCCCATTTTAAACACACTTAATAAATACTATCTGGTGCTGGAAATGGTAACTCATTTGCTTTAGTACTACTACTACTAATAATAATAATTTAATAAATATTGTCAGGGGCTTGGGGAAGGAAGATTTGCAATGTGAGGTTCTGGTTTGATGGCTACCCTTACCTAAATTAGTGGATAAATAGGTGAACAAGAACAAAGAAAAAGATTACAAAGCAGCAGGTTCTATTTACTGAATAAAAATATGAAGAAAATATAAAGTTACTTTTGTAGGGTCCAGGGAACTAGTACAGGGATTACAGTGAATACTGTATGTTTCCAATCCAGGTTCATTCCCCAAAATATGGTTTCCCAAGCATCTGGTTTGCCAGATGAATGGCTAAAGAAACAGTGGTACATATACACAAGGGGATATTATGCAGCCATCAGGAGAGATGAAGTCATGAAATGTTCCTATACATGATGTACATGGAATCTATTATGCTGAGTGAAATAAGTCAGAGGGAGAGAGATAGACACAGAATAGTCTCACTCATCTATGGGTTTTAAGAAAAATGAAAGACATTTTTGCAATAATCCTCAGAGACAAAGAGAGGAGGGCTGGAAGGTCCAGCTCACGAAATGAAGCTCACCACAAAGAGTGATGAGTGCAGTTAGAGAAATAACTACATGGAGAACTATCATAACAATGTGAATGAATGAGGAAAGTAAAAAGCCTGTCTTGTGTACAGGTGGAGGTGAGGTGGGGAGGAGGGAGATTTGGAACATTGGTGGTGGGAATGTTGCACTGGTGAAGGGAGGTGTTCTTTACATGAATGAAATCATACAGCTACAATCATATTTGTAATCATGTTGTTTAAATAAAGATAAAAAAGTAGGACCCAATAATCCAACATCTCCCCCTCATTAACTTTATAGAAAAACAAGGTAATTTATATTCCATTGTTCTAAGAAAAGGGCGGATACCTCTAACTAAAAGATAAAGGTTGGCAATGTTTTGCACAGGTGCAGCAAAAGTTGGGAAAATAGAAACAAAGTCTTGGATACCCTAAAAATAGGGTATCCCTGCCCATGAAGCATGATGCCCTAAGACCAACAACAGGCTCCAAGCACACTAATATTTCTAATCACAATGTCTCTCATTAAGGCCCCAGGAAAGGTTCTCCTCAATCACAGTTTTCACTGTCAGGTTTCAATAAGTGGAGATACTGGTGTTAGCACATATCCTATGTCAAAGTCAGGATGTCTTTTTTTGTGTGTGTGTTCATTTTTGGGGGGGGCTACACCCAGTGATGTTCAGGGGTTATACCTAGCTATGTGCTCAGAAATCGCTCCTGGCTCGGGGGACCATATGTGATGCCAGGAATCAAACCCAGGTCCGTCCTGGGTGGGTCAGTCACATTCAACACAAACATCCTACTGCTGTGCTATCGCTCCAGCCCCAAAAGTCAGGATGTCTTGATACATCTCCTGGTTTCATCTCTCCGTTACTTGGCAAGGCAGAAAAATCTGCCTTCAAAGCAAGTCTTTGCTAATTTCCAAGCCGTAGTCAGGATAGCGTGTTAGCCCACTCTGGGACAAGTATATGCCAAGACAGTTCCATTCATTCTTAGACAATATCCAATTTATCTAGGCCATTCTACCTTTATGGTCTCCCTATCATGTCAGGGTTGCCTAGGCTTGGCCAATGTAAAGATGTGAAGGTCTAGTCAAAATGATGACTCGGAAGGTAGCCTTCGGCCTCTTATCCTCTATATGAGAGTTCAGGCAGGAGGGGTCTATTTCAACCCTCTTCAAGGTTGGGAAAGACTCTGATCTCCAGAACTTTATTATTTAGAGAATAGTCCAGGCAATGCAGATTCAGGGTCTGTACTGGTAGTGGTGTAGAAAACCTGGTGTAGACAACCTGGTGTAGGTGCAGAGAACCATGCCAGACCCAAGGTTCAGGGTTAACTGACCAATGTCCAAGTAAATAAAGCCTTATGTCACATCACTATGTTCAGGGTGGAAGGCCCCTGTAACAAAATTACTGAGTTCTCATCATTAATGGATAATAACTCCTCTTAGTATCTAATGATTGTTTTTCTTTTTTCTACTTTTTGCACATACCTAGAAGGAAGTATCTAATGTTTTCCGATTTTTTTTTTTTTTTTTGGTTTTTGGGCCACACCCGGTAACACTCAGGGGTTACTCCTGGTTATGTGCTCAGAAGTTGCTCCTGGCTTGGGGGACCATATGGGACACCGGGGGATCGAACCGCGGTCCGTCCAAGGCTAGCGCAGGCAAGGCAGGCGCACCTTACCTTTAGCGCCACCGCCCGGCCCCGATGTTTTCCGATTTTAATGTACCCATGCAAAAGGAACAGTGACATAGGATACTATTATGCTAAGGGTATGATAATAATAAGCAATCCCTAACCTGATTCTATCAAAAGCACAAAAACTTCAAGGGTACTATCTCCTAAGAATTCCTACTAGCATATCTAAAGAAAAGGAAGAAAGCTGTAACTACATAATGAAATACACCATCGAGTATATACATATTGAAGAGATACACTTAAGTATACAAAAAGGGTATACATATCCTCTGAGTCTTTTGAGATAGTCTGAGGAGAGGATAAATTCCAGATCCCAACATCAGTCCACAAAAACAGTCTTGTGGAGTCTGAAAAATATGGCTCACAGCATTCATAGATCAGAAAATGCCCTAGAGGTGAGGATCTCTCAAAAGCCAAAAGCAGTTGAGAGTAACACTCCATGATGAGGGACCGGAGCAATAGTGCAGCGGTATGATATTTGCCTTGCATGTGGCTGACCCGGGACAGACCTCAGTTCAATCCCCCCAGCGTCCCATATGGTCCCCCAAGACAAGAGCGATTTTTGAGCGCAGAGCCAGGAGTAACCCCTGAGCATCACTGAGTGTGGCCCCAAAACCAGAAAAAAAAAAAAAAAAAGAAGTCCATGGTGAAATGAAGTGGTAGAAATTGACCACCAAGAATACATTAGCAACAGCAGTGTGATTGTGTGTGCTTTGCCTTCTTCTTTGAGGATGACTTGCAGTTCAATGACTCAAGAGACACTGACAGAACCAGCAGCCAGAGCAATTACATAGAGCAGGTGATCTGTATGCAGGATGAGCCACTGGAGAACATGAACAGTTCACATGCCAATGGTGTCTCCCAAGCCCTGCTCCCCATGCGGTGGGTTGTCTGCAACAAGTCCATCTGGGCTGACTTATATTGATCCTTCAAACTTACACTGGAGCAGTACCATAAGCACCAGTGAGGCCACTGTGGCAGTGGTGGCATCATCTTCCTCCCTGAAGAAAGAAATGGCCATATACAAGAAGACTATATACAATATAGACAATACATATAATACAGATGGACATTAAACTAACATAGAGGTGGCCACACACACACACACACACACACACACATAGGATTCATAGGAAAATTGATCCAAATGGAATGGGTCAAAGCACTTCAAAATATAAGATTGCCAGTTATGAAAATTTTCTAGTTCCTTGGAGTGATCGACATTGATGGAGGGCTGCTGAAAAAAGGCTTCATGGTTTAGAACATACATAGAGCATTCTTAAAACAATCATAATATTAAGCCTAGAATACAAAGTGATTTGGTGATGAGCACTGTAAAAAGTTTATGGCATTCAGATGCCTTACCCAAGGATTGCTGTGGAGAGAGACATTAGAAGATAAGGCAGGTATAATCAAATGAAAAATAAATGATTTAAAAAGTATCCTGCTGTGTGTCATAGTGGATGAAATAAATAAACCCTATTATTGTCTTAGAGTTCTTCTTTAATAAACACTTTATTTTTGGTTGTTGGGCCACGCCTGGTGATGCTCAGGGGTTACTCCTGGCTATGCACTCAGAAATTGCTCCTGGCTTGGGGGACCATATAGGACACTGGGGGATCGAACCCATTTCCGCGTGCAAGGAAAACACCCTACCGCTGTGCTATCAATCAGGCCCCTTAAAAAAAAAAAAACACTTTAAGGCTCCATACAACATATATTTAACTGTAGATGTCAAAGGCACGGATAAATGAGCAAAAATCTCTGATGTCTGAGATTCTTGGTGACAGTTGAGGCATTAAGTTGTGGATTTAAGCTGGCCTTGGAAAATTGTAGCAATAATAGACTAACTAAACTGCTTGTGTCTCTGCCAAGATTGTTTTAAGGCATTTGAGCCAACAAGATGATCACCATTTTCCTTTATATGTCTATTCTGCCTATCAGCTTTGTTCAAGTCCTGATGAAGACACGCCACCAAGAATAGAAGTAGTCCATATGTATCCTGTTGACAGTCTCCTGAAAACTGTTATCTTTCCAATGGTCATATTATAGTCTTTTGGGTTGATATATCTGTGCTGTCCTCCCACAAGGCTTTTATAATCTTTTTTAACCCCCCCCCCGCCCCGAAAAGGGAGTGCACCATTCCTAGAAGTACTGCAATACCAGGTCAATGCACGGAACGAATGGAGCAAGCTCCTCTTCCGACTCCCAGCTTCAAAAATCCATTTAATATATTGTCCTTGGATAGAGGACATATCAGATATTAAACTGATAAGAACAGATACTACACTTGATCTTAGCCAAAAGGCCGAGAAGCGATGTTTTTTTTTTATTCTTCTAAAATTATGGAATGCTTCATGAATTTGCATGTTATCCTTGCATAGGGGCCATGCTAATCTTGTCTGTATTATTCCAATCCTAGTACATGTGCTGCCGAAGTGAGCATGGCTTTTATAATCTTACCAAACTCTTCTGCCACATTGCATTTATGTTACAATAGATTTGATCTTCCTTATAATGATTCTGGTAAAATTAATCAGTCAAACTGGGAATATTATACAGGCTTTGTAGCACTGAGTTCACATAACAAGTGTTTCCTAAATTATGAAGTCTGGTGAGAGCAGGACCAGTTCCCTCACTTACCGAATCTAAATCCTGGAACTGGTCATTTCCACTCCCAATAGTCTCTGCCTCATTGTGTGGTGTCAGCTTATTGTCCTGGTTACCTGTTGAGGTCATAGTTTTTTTCCTGTTTTCATTTGAGGGGGGCATACCTGGAAATGCTCAGGTGTTACTTCTGGCTCTGTGCTCAGGAATCACTCCTTGCAGGCTCAGGGGACCATATAGGATGCCTGGACTCGAACCCAGGTCGGTCCTGGGTTGGCTGCATGCAAGGCAAACACCCTACCGATGTGCTATCACTCTGGCCCCCGATCTCATTCTTTTTGTAGTAATTTGTGTTGGTTCTGAGGGAGGTTTGCAGTCTTATACATTTGTGTCTGAATTTTTTCATTTGTGAGACTCCTGCTTCTGACAAGGCATAGTGGGACCCAATGTTTCTTGATAGGGTTACCATTAGTAGAAACATAAGCATATCATTTTCTTTGAATGAGATTACCAGTAATCCATTCATTATCCATTTTTACCTAAACAGATAATTTTTTTCGTACCCAAACATCTACTTTAAAGTGTTTTTTTTTTCAGCTGTATAAAGCTCTCCTTTAGGATAAAGTTCAGAAGTTTACTGAAAATGTTACAGATAAAATGTATGTGGGTGACATGCCTCTTTTTCTATATTTTAATAGTTGATTTTTGCGAGTTCTGTGAGCTCTTTCAACCATGGTTTGTCCCTGTGGACTATAAGGGATGCCAGTGATATGTTTGATTTGCCATTCCTTACAAAATAAAAAGTTTTACTGGTTTAGGCCAGGTCATTGTCTGTCTTTATGGATTGGGGAATGCACATAAAAGAAAAGCACTGAAGCATGAAGTGAAAACTGCTTTAGCTCATTCTGAAGTCATTGGAATTCCCCATATAAAATAGGATTAAGTATTGATCTCATGAAGATAGGGTTTTGTTGAAAAAAGTCAGCATGTGTAATATCCATTTGCCACAATTCATTAGTCTGTAAGCCTTGGGGATTGGCCCCAGCTACATGTGCTCTTTTATTCAAGGGTACACAAATGGTACATGTATTGACTATTTTTTTTTTGTGGGTCACACCCGGCAGTGCTCAGGGTATTTCCTGGCTCCGTGCTCAGAAATTGCTCCTGGCAGGCACGGGGGACCATATGGGACGCCGGGATTCGAACTGATGACCTTCTGCATGAAAGGTAAACGCCTTACCTCCATGCTATCTCTCCAGCCCCATGTATTGACTATTTGTCTAGCTTGCCTCCATAGAATAAGATAGTTGACATACAAACGATGGGCATTTGTATGTAATGCTGCATGTTCTTCTGCCTGTGACTTAAATATTGGTATAGCCACACGATCAGCAGTTTCCCTAGAGCCATCAGCCCTGGGAAGCCAGACTCTTACATGAGTGATAAATATTGGCTCAGAATGTTTTTTGGAAGGGCTTATAATTGCTACAGCAAATCTTGAACAACCTGGTCATGAGCATTTAAAGAGGCAGTTACTATGCTTGGGAATAATCCTGCAATGTATAAGGAGGAAATAATGAAGGTAAAAGAAATCTTCACAGAAGTTCCAAAGACTTCTTGACAGAAACTCAGTCTAATGGTACCTTGATCTTCAACTTCCTAGGCTTCAGGAACTTTATGGAATATGTTTTTACCAAACTCAATCTGCCTTTGTCAGGGTAGTGCAAGCTACAAGAGTTAAAAATAATTTATTTGTTCTGTTTTGTTTTTGTGACACACCCAGCAGCGTTCAGGGGTTATTCTTGGCTTTGCACTCAAATCACTTCTGGTGGGTTCGAGAGACCATACAAAATACCAGGGATCAAACCTGGTTCAGTCCTGGGTTGGCCGAGCGTAAAGCAAATGCCCTACTCACTGTGCTATTGCTTTGGCTCCTAAAATAATTTCTAAATCAACTTGCAAAATGTTTTTAAAAATAAAAAATTCTTAGTCTTCACTAAGCATAATTTATTAGTAAGGGACAATGCACAAACTTATGATACAAACTATTTAGCACAAGTATTTTTTCCCTAGACTTTGCAGCTATCCATTTAAAAATATTCCTGCATAAAACTTTTTTTTTTTTTGGTTTTTGGGCCACACCCGTTTAACGCTCAGGGGTTACTCCTGGCTATGTGCTCAGAAATCGCCCCTGGCTTGGGGGGACCATATGGGACGCCGGGGGATCGAACCGCGGTCCGTTCCTTGGTAGCGCTTACAAGGCAGACACCTTATCTCCAGCGCCACCTTCCCGGCCCCCCTGCATAAAACTTAATAAGTCACATTTGTTGACAAAGATCCTTTATCATTTCTAAAAATGGACTTGTCAGCAATTAGAAATCTAGTAAGAATTTTTCCTTCATATAATCATGTTAAAATTGCATATATTGCTAGCCTAGGAGACGGACCGCGGTTCGATCCCCCGGCGTCCCATATGGTCCCCCAAGCCAGGAGCGACTTCTGAGCGCATAGCCAGGAGTAACCCCTGAGCGTCACCAGGTGTGGCCCAAAAACCAAAAAAAAAAAAAAAAAAAAAAGGATATCACTAGACTTATATTATTTTTTTTTTGATTTTGGGCCACACCCAGAGATGCTCAGGGGTTACTCCTGGTTCTGAGCTCAGAAATCATCCTTGTCAGGCTAGGTGGACCATAATGGGATGTTGGGAATCAAACACAGGTCGGCTGCATGCAAGGAAACACCCTATTGTTGTGCTATTGCTCTGGCAATATAGTTTCAGACCCTTAGATTCATTTTAAGAGTTAAAGCAGATCAATGCAGATAATTGAGAGAGAGAGAGAGAGAGAGAGAGAGAGAGAGAGAGAGAGAGAGAGAGAGAGAGAGAGAGAGAGAGAGAGAGAGAGAGAGATCAAGGGTTAAGCACATGGATTGATCCCTGATACCATCAAATTCCCTGATGAGCACCTGACGCAATCCCAAGCATCCAGCCAGTTGAAGCTCCTCAAAACTACTGGATGTAGCTTCAAAACTCAAAAAATAAAGTAGTGAAAGAAAAAAAATGTTTTCCTGAACCAAACCACCAACATGCCAAAAATGACAGCATGTTTGAAAGAACTTGAAAGGAGGGTCTGACCTTAAGAATCCTACACCCCAGTCTCACACTTGTCTCACACTTGACCCTTGTGCCTATGAACTCGTCCATGACTTCAACTTTTGCTCATTCCTCCTTGAGACATGTATTGTTTCCCCAATTACAACCGCTAATAGATTTATTTTTGGGTTTTGGGCTACACCTCGGAGTGCTCAAGTTTTCTCATTGATTCCCATAGCCTACTGATTGTGCTAAATAATATATTGATTAACATAACATGCATGTACTTTTTTTTTTTTTTTTTTTTTGGTTTTTGGGCCACACCCAGCGGTGCTCAGGGGTTACTCCTGGCTGTCTACTCAGAAATAGCTCCTGGCAGATACAGGGGACCATATGGGACACTGAGATTCGAACCAACCACCTTAATCCTGGATTGGCTGATTGCAAGGCAAACACCGCTGTGCTATCTCTCTGGGCCCCATGTACTTTTGAAGTAATGTTTTGTCCTGGTGGAAATACCAAGAAGTCAAACTGCTGGGTTATACATCAGCTTCTTACTTTTCTGAGAAATCTTCAGAGTTTTCCAAGAGGGTAAACCAGACATTCCCACCAACAGCGGATGAGTTCCTTTCTTGCCTCATTCCTGACAAAATTGTCATCTTTTTTTCTCTTTTCTTTTGGTCTTTGGGCCACACCAGACAGCATTCAGGGCTTATTCCTGGCTGTGCTCAGAAATTACTCCTGACAGACTCTGGGGACCATAGAGGATGCCTGGGGTTGAACCCAGATAGACCAAGTGCAAGGCAAACGCCCTAGCCACTGTTGCTATCACTCCAACCCCTTCAAGTTTATTTAGTTTTGTTTTTGTTTTAGGGCCATACCTGGCGGTGCTCAAGGGTTATTCCTGGCTCTGCACTCGGCAATCACTCCTGGTAGACTCAGGGGACCATATGGGATGCTGGGATCAAACCCGGGTCAGCCACATGCAAGGCAAGCACCCTACACGTTGTGCTATTGCTCTGGCCAGAAGACAAACACTTTCTCATCTGTTTATTGGCCATGTGCCTTCTTCAGATAAATATCTGTTAATTTTCTTTGGATATTTGTCATTGACGATCTTTGAGAGTACTTTACATATTTTGGATATTAACACTTATTTGATGTGCTGATGAAACTTATTTTCTCCCATTCAGTTGTATGTTTTTTAGTTTTAGCTAGAGGTTTTATTGGTTTTTGCCATGCAAAAACTCTTAAATTTAATATAATACCACTTGTTGATGTGTGTGTGTGTGTGTGTGTGTGTGTGTGTGTGTGTTGTCCTTGCCAATGGCATCATATCATTGAAACAGTTTTGAGGTCCTAGTCTTAGAACATTCTGCCTACATTTTCATTGATGTATTTTATGGATTCTGTCTGAAGGTCATGATCCATTTTGAACTGACTTTTGTAGAAGTCAGTGGATGCTGATGCGAGTATCTGAAGCTGTCCTCCCAATATTTCACCAATTCTATGTAGTTTTGTAAATAAAATAAATTATTAAAAACTTATTAAATCCTAGTCTAGTGTTCACCTATATTCTACTGGCTTCATTACTTCTCCCAAAAAATTCTCTCAGTTTTGAACTTTTGGTTCTGAGCTTTCTGGTCATCTCTTTAGAGATGAAACCCTATCATTTAAGCACATACCATGACTGTAAAACCAAGTCATATTAAAATAGAATGAGAATAAGAAACTGGTATTAATTCCTTCATAACCACTTTCATTGCCATTAAGTACTTACTATGTGCCAGTCAGGAATGGGTGTGTATGTTATTTGTCTACAGAACAAAGCTCAATTTTTTTTTCCCAATAAAAGAGCCAGATAGTACAGAGGTTAAGATATCACCCTTCTATATGATGAATTGAGTTCAATTCTTGGAACCCTATATGGCCCCCAAGTCCTCCCAGAAGTGCCTAAGACAGAGCCATGAATAAGCCCTGAGTATTATCAAGTAAGACCCCCTTAAAAAATAAGAATAGTATTTAATTCCCTAGCTTAGATTAAAAGTCAAACTTTAATAAAGGCAGAGACCATTTAAATAGATATATTCCAATGGTGAAATATTTCAGGAATAAGAGGAATTGATTCACCACCAGAACATCAAATAGTAATTGTTGCTGCAAGAAAGATTGATCAATGTAGTTCAAGAACTTAAAAAGAATACTGCACATAGCCTCTTCTGCCAAAAATTTATTATTTATTTTGTATAATTTTAACACATATATCCACAAATATTCTCCCAGCAGATAATGTAGCTTAATTTCTTTTCACTTGAGTCTAGACTAGATATCATGACTTCAAGAGAACAGTGTGAAAAGTATAAATAATCATGCAGTAAAGTCCTGCCTGCCAGATAGTATCTCAAGGAAGTAACAAAAATGTATGAAGCTCTTAAGACAGCAATATATATATATATATATATATATATATATATATATATATATATATATATATATATTTTTTTTTTTTTTTTTTTTTTGGATTTTGGGCCACACCCGGCGGTGCTCAGGGGTTACTCCTGGCTGTCTGCTCTGCTCAGAAATAGCTCCTGGCAGGCACGGGGGGCCATTTGGGACACCAGGATTCGAACCAACCACCTTAGGTCCTGGATCGGCTGTTTGCAAGGCAAACACCGCTGTGCTATCTCTCCGGGAATATTTTCTTTTTTAGGCAACGTTTAGCTATGATGCACATCACGTAGGTGGCATTCTTCAAAAATACTTCTGACAGTACAATCAAAAGACATTAAGTATAAAGTTTTAAGAATCGTTCTACCAACTATCTGGCTAATACCCTTTCAAAGCATTGAGAGATCCTGAAAATCAAGACCAAGGAAACATCCCTCAAATTAAAGGAGATTCAGGAGACAGAATGACGAAATGCATTGTAGAATTCTAGATTGGATCCTGAAATAGAAAAATGGCAATTAGTGGAATTAATTTTTCCACACTGGTGAAATCCAAATAAAACTGCAACTTTTGTAGAGTTTGGTATTAAGTCAGTATTAAGGACATTCCTGGCTTGATGGTGTTCCAGTTTCTAATCTGCCAACTTTAAGGGGAAGTTGGTGAAGTTTATGTGTGGGAACTCTATGAATTTTGATTTTTCTTTTGCTGTTTGGCTTCGTTTCTCGCAGGTGTCCTCAAACTTTTTAAACAGGGGACCAGTTCATTGTTCTTCAGACTGTTGGAGGGCCAGATTATAGTAAGAACAAAAATTATGAACAAATTTCTATACACACTGCATATATCTTATTTAGAAGTGAAGAAACAAAATGGGAATAAATATAATATGTGGCCCGCGGGGCGTAGTTTGGAGACCCCTGGAAGGTGTTGATATAAATGGAAAATTTATAGGGGCCGGGCGGTGGCGCTGGAGGTAAGTGCCTGCCTTACCTGCGCTAGCCTAGGAGACGGACCGCGGTTCGATCCCCCGGCGTCCCATATGGTCCCCCAAGCCAGGAGCGACTTCTGAGCGCATAGCCAGGAGTAACCCCTGAGCGTCACCGGGTGTGGCCCAAAAACCAAAAAAAAAAAAGAAAATTTATAATTCTAAACTCCACTTTTTCCTGGCTTCTGGAGAACCCAATCTGTGACAACACACATTATTTAAACCTCTCCACCACATCCCTGTACAGGTATTATAGTAAGTCCGGATGTAAATCATTTTCTTAGATTCTAGCCTTCGTATTATATGAATGGTAGCTTATTTAGTTGAGAACCGTTTAGAATACCACAGATGATGACTATTCATGTAGTAAATAATTTCATCTTGCTCATCAGCCAGAAGCTCTTTTCTTATAAGCTCCATGGTGTAAAATACATGTACAACTGACGGGGTGTAAGCCCCTGGTAGATCTAGTAAAGTGAAGTGCGTATCTGCTAAATTCAGCATGCCTTCTGGCAAGTCCGGTTGTAACTCTGGTCTCACACAGTTGGGAGAGGGGAGAATGGGGGAGAGACAGGCACTTGATTCAGACACAGTTAAAGGAGTTGGATGCCAAGAAGTCCTCGGTAATCAAGAGAAATATTTGAAGACAGGACTTAAAAATCTCAAAACAAGGAGCTGGAGAGATAGCATGGAGGTAAGGAGTGTTTGCCTTGCATGCAGGATGGTGGTTCGAATCCTGGTATCCTGAGCCTGCCACGAGCGATTTCTGAGTGTAGAGCCAGGAGTAACCCCTGATCCCAAAACAAAAACAAACAAAAAAATATCTCAAAATGAATGCAAATACTCCCTGAGGAGTTTGCAGGTTTGTCTTAATCTGTCAAGCTGAACCGCACCGGTTCATAATGGGTTGTGATCCCGACTTCCAACTTAAAGCAGGTTAGGTCCTCATACTTGGTCTCTATAAATTGGTTATACTTTTTCCCCCTAATTAAAAAAATCATTTTAGGGGCCGGGAAGGTGGCGCTAGAGGTAAGGTGTCTACCTTACAAGCGCTAGCGTAGGATGGACCGCAGTTCGATCCCCCGGCGTCCCATATGGTCCCCCCAAGCCAGGGGCGATTTCTGAGCGCATAGCCAGGAGTAGCCCCTGAGCGTCAAATGGGTGAGGCCCAAAAACCAAAAAAAAAAAAAAAAATCATTTTAATAACAAAAATTAAAAAAAAAAAAAAAGAGCAATAGTACCGTGGGGAGGGCATTTACCTTGTACACAATTGACCTAGGTTCAAATACTGGCTTCACATATGATCTCCAAACCCCACCACATTTGGTGGCACTCAGGGGTTACTCCAGGCTCTGTGCTCAGAAACTACTCCGGGCAGTCTCGGATATGGGGATAGAACCCAGGTCAGATGCAAGCAAGGCAAATACTCTCCAGGCTGTGCTATCGCTCTGGTCCTGTTTCTATTTTTTTTTTTTTTTTTGGTTTTTGGGCCACACCCGGCGGTGCTCAGGGGTTACTCCTGGCTGTCTGCTCAGAAATAGTTTAGCTCCTGGCAGGCACGGGGGACCATATGGGACACCGGGATTTGAACCAACCACCTTTGGTTTTGGATCGGCTGCTTGCAAGGCAAACGCTACTGTGCTATCTCTCCATCCCTCCTGTTTCTATTTTTAAGATAAAGTACACACTTGGTGTCCTCTCTTTGGCTTTTCTTTGACTATCATACAATGAGCCAGGAAACCAAGGCAACTCTACCACCTTTTTTGGGGGTGGAGGGTTGGGTCACACCCAGCAGCGCTCAGGGGCTACTCCTGGCTCTATGCTCAGAAATCACTCCTGGCAGGCTCGGGGAACCACATGGGATGTGGGGATTCGAACCACCGTCCTTCTGTATGCAAGGCAAATGCCTTACCTCCAAACTATCTCTCCGGCCCCAACTCTACCACCTTTGAAGACTCAGTGTACCCTGTCCCAATCATAGACCTGCGATTGGGTAGACGGTGGTGCACATTTTACCCCTTATCACTTTCCCACAAGTTCCCTTTGAAATCGACCAGTGACTTTCGGCTATTCCAATAGTCAGAGTTGGTGTCCCACAATGCTCCCAAACTCTGTGAGTGTCCCAGAATGCTCCAGTCTTAGTATTCTCTTTCTTCATGAATACAGCCTAAGTAGCCTCCATCCCCTTGGCTAGGGCAGCAGGGAAGATCCCAAAACTGCCCACTTCCCAATGTTCCTCCATGAGCCAACGTTCAGCAGAGGCTCAAGTGTCAGAGTCTATGGCCTGGGAAGTGTCTATGGATCTGAAAATTGAGCAAAACATTCTGTTGTTTGGTTTTTGGGCCACACCGAGCAGTGCCCAGGGGTTACTCCTGGCAGGCTCGGGGGACCATGTGAGATGATGGGGATCAAACTCAGGTCAGCTGTGTACAATGCAAATGCCCTACCTGCTGTACTATTGCCCTGGCCCCAGTTCTCAAAGTTTTTAATCTCTTTGCTTTGTTCCACAATAGGTACAAAATAGTTTATCAACACCCTGCTATCACTGAATGTATCATTCTATGTGGTCATAGATAATAATGCAATTAAGCTGGCTCATCAAAAATTATCAGCAATATGTCTGAACAATGAGAAAGTGTTGGTTCAGCCATGGCCAACGTACTCAAGAGGAAAGAAAACAGATAGGCTAACATGCTAAGGCTAGGCCAAAGGTCCTTTGGATGGTGGCCAAGAAAGGCAGAAACATTAAGATCTTCCTAATCTGCTCCTGCAGGTGTCATGTCCCACATCAGAAGTCAGTTTGGATAAGCAAGACTCTCCAAAACCACCTGAGTGATTGTATGAACTGTTTTATCTTGATTTTTCTTTCTTCCTAAGAGCTTTTGTTAAGGGCCCCAGAAGAAACGAATTTCTATGATCAGCAGTTAAGCCAGCTAATTCTCTCTTAAAATTTCTATATATGTGGATATTAAAAATAATTTGAAGATTAAAAGCATAAAAACTTACCTAGTATCAAGATCACTTTTACTAAGAGCCAATTAATTTCTTTGTGTTTGTGTTTTAATTCCCCGTTTTCTTTTTTTTCTTTTTTTTTTTTTTTGGTTTTTGGGCCACACCCGTTTGACGCTCAGGGGTTACTCCTGGCTATATGCTCAGAAATCGCCCCTGGCTTGGGGGGACCATATGGGACGCCGGGGGATCGAACCGCGGTCCGTTCCTTGGCTAGCGCTTGTAAGGCAGACACCTTAGCTCTAGCGCCACCTTCCCAGCCCCATTTCCCCGTTTTCTTAAAAAAAAAAAAAAAGGTAAAAATTTGAGACAGGAGAAAATTTACACATGCTGACTATCACATATACAACCTTAGAAAGAAAACAAAAGAATCATTCACTGAACAAAGATTTATTGAGCAGCCATCAGGCACCAGGCACTGTTCTCAATACTAGAGACAAAGAAGAGAACAAAAGAAAAGAAAATCCCAGCTCAGATACATGGCAGTCGGAGAGATTACACGTAAGAGATAAAGTAAATTATATAGTGTTAAACCATGGTAATTGCTACAGAAACAAACAAACAGAGTGGCTCTAATAGCAAGAAAGATTATCATTTAAAATAATGATAAAGGTAATGAGTATACCAGGCAATAAAAGGCCAAAAACAAAACAAAACAAAACAAAACAAAAAAAACCCCAAAAACAAAAAATCAACTCAAATTTCACTCTCACATATAACATTAACATTGCAGAAAAATATCATTCCCAAAATCACTTCCAGTTTATGTAGGAGAAAAAAATGATTTTAAAATGAATACAGAATAAAATATAATCTTTCAATAATAAAAAATCCATTTTTACTTCTTCTCATATGTTACTAGTCACCCAGCTCTGAATTTAGGAATTAAATTATAATTAGTTTGCTTCAAACTGACTTCTTTGAAGAAGACTTCTTCCACTTCAGGTTCAAGGTTTCTTTCTCTCTACTTATTTATTTAGCAGTTTTTAAAAATTGTTTCTATCTGAAGGTCTTACATTTTCTTTCAGATTTATTCTGGGTTATTCGAGCTTTTATTTTTCCTATTATCACCTAACGTTGCAATAGTACTTTTCAAAAAATATGAAATACATACCTTCTATCTTATAACTTTAATAAATTCTTTAAAATTATATATTTGAATTTTCTACAAACACAATCACATCATATGAGAATGAAAAATGTGTTTTTTTCCATTTTGCACTGACTGGAACTATAAGTGGTACAGGGACTGAATTCAGGTCAGCTGCATGCAAGGCAAATAAATACTTTATCCACTGTACTCTCTGCCCTATTCCTTCCTAGTCTTGCTAACCCCTTACCCATAAATGGATATGGGGTTTTATCAAATGATTTTTTTTTCTTTATAAAGTCCTTATAGGCTTGCTTTTCAAGTCTATGGTCTCCTTTGAACATGCATCTTAGTTGCTTATGTTTTTTACTGCCCATGCTTTCTCATGAATACATTTCCCCTCTTTCTCTCCTCTAACATCTTTTGAAGTAGGCTTCAATAAAACTACCTTGCTAAAAAAACAAAACCAAACCAAAAGAATACAACCAAAACCTACTTTGCTTCATTCTTTCACCTGAAATTTTTTCAGATAAAGGCAACAGACCCAAATGTCTGTGCTGAGGTGAGGACTGGTTTGAACTAGGTGGGCACTGGGGGCCAAGGTGGGCTGAGCAGAGATAGAACCTCTCTTTTTTTCAGATCAATCTCCCTTGCTCCCCATTCACTGAGCCCCCAGCAACAACAGGGTGGCTGCTCCAGAGTGCATGGCCAGTCCTGAGTTAATCCAGAGGCTCGACCTGGCACTGTCTGGGAAGTCTGGCACTGTAGAAATCAGACTCTCAGGCAGCGGGCCTGGCTGAGGACACTGAAGATTGGGGACAACTCCAGGATGCGGTTGGTGTCTGAGAGGAAACATACAGCCTAGTCATGACCACAAACATTGGTGGCAACTCTGAGTAGCCTGCCCAGAGCTCTCGGTCCTCAGCCCTTTTCTTCAATTTCATCAATACTTACTTTGGGACAGGGGTGGGGGGGAACGGGACCACATGTGGTGGGACTTAGGGGATACTCCTGGTGGTGCTACAGAGACCATATGGGATTCCAGGGATAGAACCCGGGCCAACTGCATGCAAGGCAAACACTCTACCTGCTATGCTATACTAGCCAAATCTCATCAATAAACTTTTTTTTTTTTTTTGGTTTTTAAGCCACACTGACAGCGCTCAAGGGTTACGCCTGGCTCCGAGCTCAGATATCGCTCCTGGCAGGCTCAGGGGACCATATGAGATGCCGGGGATTGCACTCAGGTCTGTCCGGGTCAGCTGCCTGCAAGGCAAATGCCCCATCACTATGCAGTCTCTCCGGACCCATCAATAAACTTTAAAATCCTTGTAGGCTGATTTTTCCCATTTCTAACTCTAATACTACTTTTTGATTTTGCTTGTTTTGTGACTTGCAGGAAAATTCCTAATAGTCCTTGTGAGGGAGGTACATAGTACCAAGAATCAAGCCCAGGGCCTCACATATGCTGTTGTATCCCTGGGGCCCTTTATTAAATAACAAATATTGTCTAATACTTACAACAAAGGAAGTTGTAACTGATGAAATTACAATCTAGTTGGTAAATATCTGCTGCAGTGCTCAGGGCTAACACCAGGCACTGTTGCACTCAGGAATTACTCCCAGTGGGCTCCGGGGACCATATGGGATGACAGGGATGAATCCTGGTCAGCTATGTGCAAGGCAAACATTCTCCCTATTGCTTATGCCCCCACAGGTAAAAAAAATCTTGAGAATAATGGCAAATTGGTGCTAAAATAATGGAAAGGTAGAAGATGGAGAATAAATTCTTCCTGTAAGAGATAATAAGGTCATGAGTTATTTCTTAATGGCAATAAGACTAGCAACACAGAGGAAGAGGAGGATACTAGGTGAGGGCAGGAGAATGATCTCAAAGATGTAGGGTGGAAAGAACAGTTCTCTTTGAGCGAGATGAACACTCCATGTGGTCTCAAAAGATACAGATGGCAACAGGACTGGGGAAAGATCATGTCTGCTTCTTCACTAGGCAGGTCTCACTATTGCGTGTTCATCAAATACACCCTTTTCACTCTGCTGTGTGGATGTGAGAATATCCTCATGAAACACTGTGAGGTCCGTACAGTTCGCAGAAGGATGTAAAAGACATATAAACACATCAGAAAACATACGTCTGGGCCCGGAGAGATAGCACGGCGGCGTTTGCCTTGCAAGCAGCCGATCCAGGACCAAAGGTGGTTGGTTCGAATCCCGGTGTCCCATATGGTCCCCCGTGCCTGCCAGGAACTATTTCTGAGCAGACAGCCAGGAGTAACCCCTGAGTACCGCCGGGTGTGGCCCCAAAACAAAAACAAAACAAAACAAAAAAAGAAAACATACGTCTGAAAGCTCAGAGAGAAGCTAAAGGAGAATTTACTTGCAGGCTCATAACATGATACCCTGGGCGAAAATGGTGAGACAGATCGAGGTGATGGAGAGAAAGGCTCATGGATTTGAAAAGAGGCTTTCCATGCTGGGGCTCTCAGGCCCAGCACCACTGAGTGTGGCCTCAAAAACAAAAACGAAAGGGTGGGGGCATTCTGTTTCCTCAGAGCATTTGATGTCAATAAAAAACACCTGGCCACTGCCTAGGTGCTATTTTCTAGAATAAATCTAAAGGTAGCAAATTCCAGAAATCACTTGAGAAACAAAAGTGGAGAAATCAAAGCTGTGGCTAAAAGTCCTCTGGATAGACACACAGCTCCCAGAGCATGTATGAGAATTAAGCATGATAGCAGGTCCTCACAGATCAATACTTGACAATATATGATTTTGTCAGGTGCTGGGTCAACTGAAGTAGAATATTTCTAGGATGGAACAATAATACAGCACAGTGGGCATCTGCATTACACGGGGAAGACCTGGATTTGATCCTCAGCATCCCATATGGTTGAGCACCATCAGGAGTGATTCCTGAGTGCAGAGCCAAGAGTAATCCTTGAGCACTGCAGGATGTGGCTCCCTGCAGAAAAAAAACAAAACATAACAAGAAGCTCGGTGCCCTGAAACTTGGCTAATTTTTGGAGAGCTTTATCTAGTGATAAAGCTAGACAAAAAAAAAAAAAAAAAAAAAAAAAAGAAAGAAAGAAAAAGAAAAGAAAAAAGAAAAGAAAAAACAAAACAAAAACAAAAAATACTTCCTCAAAACAAATTCTGTACACACACAAAAATATCTGAATTTCAACGATCATGTAATTAAAATGACATAACTATTAATTTTTCAAATGATGTAAAAATATCAATACTGACTGCAATATTCTGGGGGCAAGTACAGCATATAAATTATAAGACATTCACAACGAATTTAGTATTTCAATTAATTACTAGTTCTCACTTAAAAATTGTTGGGAATTAGGTATTTTCATACATCTCAATGACTTTTAATAATTTCTGTGTAATCATTTACATCCGCATTTTCTTACACAGATTTCCAAATAAAGAAGCATACACAGAATATTTAGCCAATTGAAGGTTATATGAATTTACTTCACATAAGAACAGTATTTTCATACCTATGATTTCCATTTTATATCAACAAAAACATCTGTACAGAAAACCCAAAAGCAACCAGTCACATAACATGTAAAATGTGCAAATATATTTTATAATGCAAGTTCTTCTATAGTATTTGCAAGGTAGAATTAAGGACTGAATTAAGGTATCTACCTCATTCTAGCTAACTTATAATGTTTGCAAGTTTAATCAATGCAAATGTACAAGGCACAACTTAGTGTTGATGCTAAAGTGTATAATACATACCCTCAGAGTACTTATTTGAAGTCATTAAAATAATATAATATAGTATCAAGTTTGTATTTTATTACTTAAGAAGACATCAGCTCAATTCTAAAGCTCTGAGAAGCATCTTGCTGATACTGTATGTGGGCAAGGAAAAAATGTAGCCTGAACTTAAAAAAAGACAACTATGTTATTCTATATTAAAAAAATTATATATATATATATATACACACACATTCAAATACTACAACATCACAAAGAATTTCCCATAATTCAAAGAGTTCTTTCTGTTTAGCAAAGGTTTCCATGACAGTATTTCATAGCAAAGTTTTCTAAAAAGTACGTATTATCTTATTATCCACCTTTTTTGGTCAATCTTGCTAGAAAAAGACATTGAAATAGACAAATCTCTTCAAGATAATGACACTGCCTAATTTAGAAAGTCTTTCTCTTGAGATTGCACAGTGAAGGGTATTTAAATATAAAAGCCTGCTGCTTTTAAAGGAATTATTTAAATATTATACCGAGATAAACACCAATTTATTCTAAGGATTCATTAGAGCCTTGACTAGAACAATTCGGTATCTTTAGCCCAATCAGTGCTCTTTGCCATTTTCCTGCCCATCCCTGAGAGTAAAGATACTATCATTTAAAATTTTGTAATAAAACAAAAATTTTACACTGATGAGAATACTTAATTATTTTAAAAAAATATGAAAACAGCCTATATTATTAGTTTATAAAAGAAACTGCAAAGATTATCAGGTATAACAATTTCAAACATTTGCATCTCAAATCAACTTTAATCCTGTTTTTAACAGGGTCAGTCCTGTTCTTGCCAACCACAAATCACTTGATTCTTGATAGGCCACCCGCCCTTTAAAATCAGTTATGTTAACAGGAGTATTGAATAGGCAATGAAACAAAAGCACATATGGAACTTAGAGGAACTGTCCAAGTCAGCTCCATTTCCCTGTGGTGAAAGAGTTTTACTGAAAGTAATCTGAATGTCATCCAAGAAAGGCAAAGATACCCACAAAAGAAAGCACACACATGGTAAAGGTCTTCCTTGCTGTCTTTGGTCTAACCTTCTTGACCAAAATCTTCTGTAAACTTCTTTAATTTCAACAAGTCATGTTCATTGACTGTGGGTTTTGTGTTAGAGAGTGACCGCAACATATCCGACTGTCAGGGAAAAGAAAGGGAGAGTATTAGTAACAGAGCTCAGCTTAATGCATTACACTGTAATTACTGTTATAATAAGATACATCTGAGTGTTGCAATAAGTGTAAACTTAAGGTAAATCTGAGTGACAAGGGCCTGAGCAACAGTCAGCCTTGCAAGGGCCAACCTGGGTATGATCCACATGCCCCCCAAGCCACTAGTGGGAGTCCTTACTGAGAGCCGAGCTAGGATTAACTCCTGAGCACCGCTGGAGTGGTCCAAAGAATGAACTTGAACTAACTCAATATTCGCAGCGTGGCATCAAGTTTCTACATGAAGTTTCTCATTCTTCCAATGGAGCACACTATCCCCTTGATTGCCATTCCTGATGGCTGCCAGCACCTCTCCATTTTCCAGCAGATATTCCTCTTAGCATCACGACCCAGGTGCTTCAAAATAAGCCCCTGGTCTCTTCTCTGTTTTATTTTTTTAAATAAGCATTATTTTCATGGGCCCGGTGAGATAGCATGGAGCTAAGGCATTTGCCTTGCATGCAGAAGGACGGTGGTTCGAATCCTGGCATCCCATACGGTCCCCCAAGCCTGCCAGGATCAATTTCTAAGCATAGAGCCAAGAGTAACCCCTGAGCACTGTCGGGTGTGACCCCAAAAAAACAAACAAAAAAAAGAGTTATTTTCAGGGGTCAGCGGCCTAGCACAGCAAGTCAGGCATTTTCTACATGTGACACCCCCACCCCCACCACAGAGTGAGCCCTGAGTGCATCCAAGTGAGGCAAAATAAAGTAAATAGAGTAGCTTTTCAACTGCAATTCAAAAGGAACATAATTAGTAGTCAATACTTAGATGAAACAATACCAGTGAATCAAAATGACCCAAACAGGACTGGGGCACATGCTTTACAAGTGGGAGATTCATGTTCAATTCCCAGGACCACGTGGGTAGCTTAGTAGCATTAAATGGAATGATGCCCCCAAACTGTCAGTGTGACCAGAAAGAGGGGAATAAATAACAAAATGTTAAACTATTAGATAAAATTAAGACACTAATTAAATTAAAAGATGATAAAATATGCTGACATATAGGATTTGTTTTTAAAATGTCTAGAGTACATCTTCCCTAAAACTGAATATGGTTCAAAGTATACTTCTTAAAAAAAAAAAAGCCAGTATTTTAGTTAACAAATTTGACCCACATAGGATCCACTGCACTATAAACAGTCACGCCACTAACCTTGCAAGGAGTTACCTCTGACAGCAGAGCCAGGAATAAGCCCTGAGCACAAAGAGGTGTGGCCCAACCACGCCCCCTGCTCCAAATAAATACCTTAAAAAAAATAACCTACCAAGGTTCAAGACAGCACTTATAAAATAAGCATTACCAGTTCACTCAAACACATCGTGTCTGTCTACACATGTGCCTAGTACATATTTATGAGTGTCACACACATTTATGCCAACCTATGTCTCTGCATTATGAAAAAGTTTCTTCTCTAAAAATGGTCAATTCTGACATAAAATTAAAAATTTATACATAGGGGCCAGAGTGGTATGGTGTTTGCCTTGCAAGCGGCTGACCCAGGACAAACCTCAGTTTGATCCCCGGCATCATGTATGGACCCCCAAGCCAGGAGTGATTTCTAAGCGGATAACCTGGAGTAACCCCTGAGCATCACCAGTGTGGCTCAAAAACAAAGCAAAACAAAACAAAAAAATCTATGCACAGACTCTTTTTAAAATTGATGTTTTTCGGGCCCGGAGAGATAGCATAGCGGCGTTTGCCTTGCAAGCAGCCGATCCAGGACCAAAGGTGGTTGGTTCGAATCCCGGTGTCCCATATGGTCCCCCGTGCCTGCCAGGAGCTATTTCTGAGCAGACAGCCAGGAGTAACCCCTGAGCACTGCCGGGTGTGGCCCAAAAACCAAAAAAAAAAATTGATGTTTTTCCATAAAAAACACAATCACATTAGTTACCTTCCTAGTCACAGTTTTTGAAAATAATATACCTTACAAAGTAAGTAAATTGGATGCTTCATTCTTTTTTTTTGGGGGGGGGATCAGGGGCACTCTCAAATATGTTCCAAGGACCATAAAGGTGCCAGGAATTAAAATCAGGCTGACTGTGTGCCAGTGCTTCTCAATTATTTTCTGTCATGCCCCCATAGGAAGAAGAAAACATTTTTTGTGGCCCTTGCACAACTGTAAATAGTATCTTTATTAAAAAAAACTTTAGGGGGGCCGGCGTGTGGCGCTAGAGGTAAGGTGCCTGTCTTGCCTGCGCTAGCCTAGGACGGATCGCTGTTTGATCCCCCAGTTCGATCCCCCGGCGTCCCATATGGTCCCCCAAGCCAGGAGCGACTTCTGAGCGCATTAGCCAGGAGTAACCCCTGAGCGTCACCGGGTGTGGCCCAAAAACCAAACCAAACCAAACCAAAACAAAACAAAAAAAAACTTTAACCTGCAAAACAAAAATATATAAAATAATTTGAGCTGATTTTTTAATCAGAGATGATATCTGGATTAATAGCTACAATGAGCACGTTTTGCAATGCATAGCTTTTCGAAGTGGGGTTTGAAGCTGGACAAAGCAACTCTCAGCTCCAGAAGCATACAGAGACAAACAAGGGGCTTAGCTTGTTATGACAGTGTTTGCTGAGGTCAAACACACCCCCCTTTACGGAGCCTTGCGCTCCCCCCCCCCCCCACGCCCCACTATTTGAGAAGCACTACTGTGTGCAAAGCAAGAGTCCTGCCCACTAGATGATCTCTTTAACCTCCGGAATTTTTATTTCTTAGTCTTACTTAATTCTTCCAGAATGAACTACAGCTATGTTATTTCTCTTTTGTTTGTTTTGTTTTGTTTTTGGATCACATCCAGCGGCACTCAGGGATTACTCCAGGTTCAGTGCTCAGAAATCACTCCTGGCAGCTCAGGAGACCATAGGGGATGCCAGGAATCAAACCTGGATCCACCTCAGGCCGACTGCGTGCAAGGCAAAAGCCCTGTGGCTTTTCTATCACTTGGGTCCTATGTCATTTCTTATATAAAATTTTTTTTCCCAGAACTTTTTTTTTTTTTGGACCACACGTGTTTGATGCTCAGGGGTTACTCCTGGCTAAGCCCTCAGAAATTGCCTCTGGCTTGGGGGGACCATATGGGACACTGGGGGACTGAACCGAGGTCCTTTCTTGGCTAGTGCTTGCAAGGCAGACATCTTACCTCTAGCGCCACCTCACCGGCACCTTCTCAGAACTTTTTTAAAGTACTGTTAAATTATAAAATTTCCATGAAGTCTTAAAAAGTAGAACTAAAACATCATTATGAATACTATGACATGTTAGGGTTCTGGGTATCTGGTAAAAACTGAGATTTAGGGGAAAAACTGTTCACAACTGAGAAGAGGCTCAAAGGGTATGTGCACATACTCTGCATGAAGGTGCCCTAGGTTTGCTCCTGCATGGGGATGGGACATGCAATACTCTCCCTCCAATTTTTCACAAAGCTTAGAAGTGAAGTCTTGAGAAGTTAGGATATTAAACCTAGAAAGGCAGAAAACTGAAGACCTCTGAATATTAATCTTTACACTGAAAGTTTCCTCAAAGAGTGAGAAAATGCTTTAAAGATATTTCATAATAATGTATGCTCAATTAAGTCCTCTACAACTTTTTGTAGAGTAGTGAATTAATGTCTAATCAAACAAGCATTTTCTAGGTAATCTCACATAGCTGAAAAATGTTGTATTTGTCAAAAGTATGTTTCATTGTTTTTAGCATGAAACAAATGTCTAACCATGCAAACCACTGGCTCCAACAGCTTGTCCCCAGGGACATCCATCCAGGTCATCTCCATGGCCCCAGGGTCACCGGGAGAGCAAGGTGTCAGCAGATCATCCACCATGTTGTTCGGGTCAGCTCTAGAAGGGCCACGAACCTGTTTTAACAGGAACACCAGGTATTTACTTGAACAACTTAAACGAGCTTTAAGACTTTGACTATTATTAGGAGATCTGAAAATATGTTAAAGTAGTTCAGAAAATAATTAGAAAAATACACAACAAAAAACTGGCTATCTCTAAGTATGGATAAATCTTGCTTTACTTTAAATTTTTCTATAACAAATTACTTATTGAAACACAGGAAGCTAAAAACAAATTACCTCTGGCTAAGATTTTACTTTTTTTTCCCAAGGCTTATTAAATGGAGATGATGTTGAGACCAGAACAGACATTAGGACATTCTTTTAAGTTCACTATTTTCATAGCTGAAAAGTCACCATGATATTTGGAAGTTTTAATATGAAAGAACTAAAATTGTCTCTACAAAAATGCCTTCATATACAAATAAGTACAAAATTAAATGTTGTGCGATTTTAGTGCTACTTTGTGATTCAGAGCTAACTTAAAATTTATTAATATCCAGATAAAATAATTTTTGTGAGTTACATGTAACTACGTAAACTACATAAATTATTCAATTGGGAGCTGATTTCACAACTGTTTTACATGCTCAGTCTTGAAAAAAAATCTCAGTATTGGGGTAGGTGTATATAAATTAATATTCAGGTTTTCCTTGTATATTTACTGTCTGACATTCTTGCTGCAAGAATTTGTTTTTGGTTTTTGGGCCACACCCGGTGATGCTCAGGGGTTACTCCTGGCTATGCTTTCAGAAGTCGCTTCTGGCTTGGGGGACCATATGGGACACTGGGGGATCGAACTGCGGTCCATCCAAGGCTAGCACAGGCAAGGCAGGCACCTTACCTCTAGCGCCACTGCCCGGCCCAAGAATTTTTTTTTTCACTGAATGTATTTTATTGCCTGTCTTTCTTGCTGCAGGATCTTTTTTTCTCTTTCTGATGTTGCATTTTTTTTCTTTCTTTCTTTCTTTTTTTTTTTTGATTTTTGGGCCACACCCGGTAATGCTCAGGGGTTACTCCTGGCTATGTGCTCAGAAGTTGCTCCTGGTTTGGGGGACCATATGGGACACCAGGGGATCGAACCGCGGTCCATCCAAGGCTAGCGCAGGCAAGGCAGGCACCTTACCTTTAGCGCCACCGCCCGGCCCCTGATGTTGCATTTTCTAACTTACTTCTGGGCCCAAATTCTTATTTGTTTACTTATTTGTTTACATTTACTTAAATAAAACAAATAGGAAAATTCATTCCTATTGACTTAATAGGAGAAAGGATTTATTTATTTATTTATTGTTTGGTTTGGGGCTAGGTCAATAATGCTCAGGGATTACTCTTGGCTTAGCACTCAGGAATTACTATTACTTCTGAGGTGCTTGGGGGATTATGCGGGGTGTAGGGGACTGAACTCAGGTCTGCTTTTGGTAAGGCAAGTGCTCTCCCTGTCAAACAATCACTCCAGCCCCAGACTAAATGGGGTAAAGGAAGAGGTGCAAAGAGGTCTAATTACAATTGCTGACACAAAGGTCCAATGTTAAAACCAACCTGGCTGCTTTACCACTGTCCTAACAGGGACCTGGCTTCCAGACCAGGTAAATTGTCCCCACTAAAAAGAAAGAGAAACAAAAGGGCAGAGGAATAATTGGTTCTGCGCTATTCATTCAGGTGAACAATAGATGTTTAATGAGTCACTTAACATCCTTACACAACAACTTTAAGCAAAACCAAGATACAAATAAAGCAAAGTTCAGATCCTAAAATAAGGGGACTTTGTTACAGCCAGCCAGGATCTTTTGTCTTGAAGGTTACAAGTGAGCTCACTGGTGACATTTATGGACTGGTAATTTTATCCTTTTTTTTTTTTTTTTGGTTTTTGGGCCACACCCGGTAACGCTCAGGGGTTACTCCTGGCTATGTGCTCAGAAGTTGCTCCTGGCTTGGGGGACCATATGGGACACCGGGGGATCGAACCGCGGTCCGTCCAAGGCTAGCGCAGGCAAGGCAGGCACCTTACCTTTAGCGCCACCGCCTGGGCCGGTAATTTTATTCTTACAACAAAACTTCAAAGCTGTGCTATTACCCCCACTTTCGAGCTGATAAAAATGGGCCTTAAAAAGGTAAAGCTATTTGCTCAAGAATAATGAGATGATAGAGCTATGCTTCATGTCTTTTTTTTTTTTTTTTGGTTTTTGGGTCACACCCAGCAGCGCTCAAGGGTTACTCCTGGCTCTATGCTCAGAAATCGCTCCTGACAGGCTCGTATGGGATGCTGGGATTCGAACCGCCGTCCTTCTGCATGCAAGGCAAATGCCTTACCTCCATGCTATCTCTCCGGCTCCTGTGCTTCATGTCTTAATTCAAGTTCATCATTTATTGTGAAGTTTTTTACTGTGATTTATATAATAAACATGTGTATACACAACTAAGACACAAACACATGCTAGGTGAGGCTTATGAATTACCTGCTATAATTTTCCCAAGCTCAATTCGTATTAGATACTGGGATCCTCTACAAGAGGCTTGCACCAAGTGACCTTGCCCACTGGAGGTCCCCAGATCAAACAAGTCTTTTTTATAAACTTCTACCCCATTTGAGTAATGCTCTAATTCATGCCAACAGAAAAACATAAGGAGGGCAAGAGGGCAGAATCATGGGGACTTTGGATTCTATAGTTTCTGTGCCAGGAGACAAATTCCTCCCACTCTTTCGCTAGACCCTGATGAGTGCCCCAGGCCACACCATGCTAAGCATCTGAGATCCAGTGACCATCAGCAGATGGCAACTTGTGCTGCTCCTACAAGTTCTGTGAAGACCAAACGAAATAGGATGGTCGAGGGTAGGATATTGTTACCAGTCATGTGAATGTTTACACAGTATCATCTTATTATTATTCTTTTGTCAATGAGGTTGAAATGGGATTTCGCTCAAGAATGGCCTAACTGCATCAGTGGCAACCATAAACTTAAGTTTCTAAACTTTTATCAAGTAAATTTTTTGATTATTTTATTTTATTAATGTATTTATTCAAGCACCAACAAGTAAGTATTCTAAAAGTCATTCAGAGAAAATTTTCAAATGCTCCATGACTATTTATAGTGGCTATTGAATAGAAAACTTATTTTCAGTTACATGAAAATAATGCAAGTCCAATTATCCTCCTAAACTTCTTCAGAGAAAAAGATGGGGGCCTTGAACTGTCATGTCACGGTCAAAGGCTGGATCCCGGCTCTTACCCTTTTAAAGTGAGTCGCTGACTGCACCTTGCGAACTGGCTGCATCAGCGCGTCACGCACAATGATGCTGATATCTGCCCCCGAATAACCGTCTGTTTTCTTGCCGAGTTCTCGGAAGTCTGTTTCAGTGAGACTGTTCTGTGTGGTCCCCAAGTGCAGTTTAAACATTGCTGCTCGGGCGTGGGCCTCAGGCAAAGGAATATAAATTCGTTTCTCAAATCTTCAAACAAAGGAAGAAATAGAGAAAGACTATTACTATGTTCAATTTCAACTGATTTAGGATATTTTCAAAAATAAGATATTCATAGTGTCTCTTATGTAAAACTAGGCTATGTTAAATAGGCCCAAACATGTTAAAGAGTCAAACCTATGTACTTAGAATAAAGGAAAAATATCCAGAACATATTCACAAGGCATAGAAACAAAACAGCCAGAAAATCAACTCTGTTGAAAAGAAATTTTCACATGATTTGGGGGTTATTTCGGTCATTGGGTTTACATGTCTGTAATTTGTGAAATAGAGTTCCTCACAGAATCACACTCTGAACTTCTCAATCAAGATGAATATAAGTAACAATCACACAGAATAAACATATTAGTTACACAAAGAACCCCTTAATTTCATTTCATTTTGGGGGCCTCATAAGCATTGCTCAAAGAGCCCCGGGCCATTCCAATTGGGCAGGGTGGTTCAGTCCAAGAGCCTCTGAAGCTGGGAACCACCAGAACCACGTCTGGTGGTGCTCAAGGCCATACCCAGAAGTACTCTGGATTGGGGGTAGGGTGAAGGATTGGGTGGCAGGGTTTGAATTCTGATCCCATACCCCAGAACCATTAAACTATCTCCCTGGTCTCCACTTTATTTTATTTACTTATTTAATAAGTGGATCTTATTTTTGCATGCTTGGTACAAAACTCTTGGTTCATTGCTCAAGGGTCACTCCTGGTGGTGCTCAGGGACCATGTGGTTGTGAGAATAGAAAATGAGGTTCCTGCATGCAGCAACAATACTGCAAACCATAGTAGTGGTTGGGGGGGGGGGCGGTAGGGAGAGAGAAGAAAAATGCCTGTCTCAGAAGCAGGAAGGGGAGAGGACAAGTGGTGGGAGTGAAACTGAGGACACATTGGTGGTGGTAAAAGTGCACTGGTGAAGGGTGTTGTATATTTTATGACTGAAACCCAATCATGAACAACATAAGGACAGTGTATCTGTCCTTATGATTAATGATTCAATTAAAGATTTTCTTTGGCTTTTGGGTCACACCTGGCAGTACTCAGGGGTTACTCCTGGCTCTGTGCTTAGAAATCACCCCTGGCAGGCACGGGGACCATATGGGATGCTGGGATCCAAACCACCGTCCTTCTGCATGCAAGGCAAATGCCCTACCTCCATGCTATCTCTCTGGCTCCTAATTAAATATTTTAGTGGGAAAAAAATTAAAAATTGTCATTATCTTGGTAGTGAGAGGGATGGCTCTAGAAAACACAGGAGAGCAGGCCTTGCATGTAAGAAGTCCAGAATCAGTCCTCAGCTCGTAAGGGTGACTGAACACTGATCAGAGTAACTTCTGAGCAGCAAGCACAGAAAACTTAAAAATATATATGCACATATATTTTTTTCATTATCTCTACAGATGGTTCAGAATTTGGGCAGTTTCTGTTCTAATTTGTCTTTGGCTTAGACCTGGTGGTCCTCAGGTTTTACTCCAGTCTCTGTACTCAGAGATCACTTCTGGTGGGTTTCAGGGTTCATATGTGGAGCTGGGGCAAACCTGAGTCAGCTGGGTACAAGTGTGATGATGCCCTCTGTAATTTCACTCTGGTCCATATATTGGGCTTTTTCCTCATAAAAATCAGCTAGCAAAGTCAGAAACATTAAGAATAACAGAAGCCAAAGTGCTAATTTTTACAACACAAATTTTTTTTTTTTTTTTTTTTTGTGGTTTTTGGGTCACACCCAGCAGTGCTCAAGGGTTTTTCCTGGCTCCAGGCTCAGAAATTGCTCCTGGCATGCACGGGGGACCATATGGGATGCCGGGATTTGAACCGATGACCTTCTGCATGAAAGGTAAATGCCTTACCTCCATGCTATCTCTCCGGCCCCTTACAACACAAATTTAAATTAGAGTAAAACAATTTTTTTTTTTTTTTTTTACATTTTAAAATTTTTTTTTATTTTTGGGTCATACCCAGTAGAACTAAGGGGTTATTCCTGGCTCTGTGCTCAGAAATTGCTCCTGGTAGGCTGGGGGACCAAATGGGATGCCAGGATGCCAGGAACTGAACTTGGGTCTGTCCGAGGTTGGCCTCATGCAAGGCAAACACCCTATCGCTCAGCTTCTAGAATTTAAAAGTAATGAATATAGTATATTTTTCCTTTGCTCAAGTTTGTGGTTTGTTTTAAAATGCAACACAAAATTTTAAGCTGAAAATTTATCTTGGTTAATATACCATATTTTCCGGCATATAAGACAAGCCCCTAATTTTGCAGTTAAATAGGTTTAGGCCTATATTCGCTGTATCAGACAGAACGTTTCTGTGCTACATGTGTTCCTGTGCTCATGTACCACAGTGAGCCAATCACAACAAGCAAAGGTTCAAAGGTTATACTATAATAGACTTCCTCTCTGACTCTGGCCAATCTGAGCAGGCTTTTTACAGTGTAGATTCGGGTACAGAACATTGTCTAATTTGCATACATAAAAAGCCTGCTTGGATTGGCTGAGTTAGAGAGGTGGTCTGAGCAGCCTTGCAGTGATTGGTGCAGAACTGAGTTGGAAAATTAGTTTTGTGGCAATATTCAGTCAATTTTCATTTAGTGGCATATTGAAACATTTTTCGGGATATACTCGACATATAAGACGACCCCCGATTTTCGGTTGACTTTTTTTGTTTCAAAAGTCCTCTTATATGCCGGAAAATACGGTACATTAACTTGCCATTCAGTCATGTGACTAAATATTTTTTCCCTTCTGATTTTGGGGTCACACCTGGTAGTGTTTAAGTGCTTTTCTTGGTTCAGGCTTGGGGCATCATGTCATGCCAAAGCTCAAACTACTAGGTCTCCTGAGCATGTGCTCCACCACTGATTTATCTCCCAGGCTCCTCATTAGTAAAGTTGTGGTTTTTTTTTTTTTTTTTTTTTGGTTTTTGGGCCACACCCGGTGGTGCTCAGGGGTTACTCCTGGCTGTCTGCTCAGAAATAGCTCCTGGCAGGCATGGGGGACCATATGGGACACCGGGATTCGAACCAACCACCTTTGGTCCTGGATCGGCTGCTTGCAAGGCAAAAGCTGCTGTGCTATCTCTCCGGGCCCTCATTAGTAAAGTTTTATTTGAAAAAATTTTAATTGAGGGTCCAGAGTGATTGCACATCGGTAGGGTATTTGCCTTGCATGCGGCTGACTTGGGACTGACCCGGGTTCAATCCCCAGCATACCATATGGTCCTCTGGAGCTTAACAGGAGTAGCCCTGAGCATTGTGGGCTGTGGTCCAAAAACAAAAACAAAAAAAGAAAATATCTTAATTGAAGTGTCAATATTTGGGGTTTTGTTTTGGTTCCTTTTGGGTTACAATCAGTGGTTTTAGGATTTATACTCCTAGAGGGTTCAGGGGACTATATGGGCTGTTTAGGGATCAAATCCTGGCTAGCTGAATGCAAGGCAAGCATTTTACCAGCTGTTCTATCTCTTTGGCCCCAGATATTTGTAAACCTCCAAGGGACTAGAGCCTACAATCCTAATCTGAACCAAAGGTAAGCATTGAGTAAATGTTTTCTAATGTGATAGAATACAATCTGTAGAAATCTAAATTCTTTGTTTGTTTTTGGGTCACACCCTGTGGCATACAGGGATTACTCCAGGCTCTGCACTCAGAAATTGCCCCTGGCAGGCTTAGGGACCATATGAGATACCAGGATTCGAACTATTGGCTATCCTGGATTGGCTGCATTCAAGGCAAACACCCTAGTGCTGTGTTATCTCTCTGGCCCCCAGAAATCCCAACTCTTTACACAATAAACAACTGCCTTTCTTCCTCTTAAACAAGAAGAGAATAGGGATAGGGCACATGTAAAAATTTTGAAAACTCATTAGATTGTTTCCTTTCTAGGCAAAATCTAGCTCTATATCTTCAGTTAGAAGTAGGGATTACTATGTTGTCATACCTTCGCCTAATGGCAGAATCCAGAACCCAGGGTATATTTGTAGCTCCAAGGACCAGAATTCCATCATTGTCCACACCAACCCCTGCATCAAAAGATGTGACACTTTAAATATTTTGACATTTTCGTGCCCTTCAAGCCTCAGCTGAAGAATATAGTGCTTTAACGTTAAAGAGCCTCATCTTGAGAATATCTGATAAAAAATTCTTTTAAATAACATCTAGTAAAATCTGTAAATATTCCCAAGAATAGAATCTCCAAAACTATGAACAAGTTATATTATTTTGCATACAATAAATCAGGATTGAACTGCTTTCAGTAAATCAAAGATGACACTAGAAACAGATCATTGGCACTTGTGCCCTTCTTGGCACTTGTAGGTCTGCATTCTAACCTCAGCACAATTTTTTTGTAGTGTTAGTCTTTTTCTGGGACTTTTTTATTTTTTGGTTTTTGGGTCACACCCGGCAGCACTCAGGAATTACTCCTGGCTCTGTGCTCAGAAATCACTCCTGGCAAGCATGGGGAACCATATGCGATGCTGGGATTCGAACCACCATTCTCCCTGGATAGGTTGCTTGCAAGGCAAATGCCCTACCTCTGTGCTATCTCTCCGGCCCCTTTTCCTGGGACTCTTGATTGACTTACTTCCCACAGCTACCTACTTCCAGTCGCAATGCCACTTTCCCTGGGCATTCAGAGAGCTCTTATCCCAATGCTGCCTCACCCGTTAGAGATTGATGCCAGTCACACTAGTTACTCAAACTCCTGTATACACAAACTATAAACACTCACCATGCATGTGAGAGCATTGTTACAGAAATTGATAAACATAGATAATTTGTATTTTTGTAAGATTTCCAGAAAGATTTCATTTGATGTATTTTTCTCTTACTAAAGTTAACTTCCTTACTATTTATACCTCCAACTCCTACAAAATGATTTCAAATGGATAAAAAATGTATTTTTGTGGAAGACTACCAGAGTGAACCAAGGCGAATGAAAATCTTTTAGGTTGAAAAATTTGCTTTAACTGTTTTTACTGTAACACTGGTTATATGATAAAGAGAAACTCTCCATCCCAAGTGACATTACCTTGCATCTGAACCAGGAATTCAGTCTTGATTCTGCGGGCAGCTTCGCTTTCATTTTCACTTCTTGAACCACAAAGAGAATCAATTTCATCAATGAAGATAATGGAAGGTTTGTTCTCCCTGGCCAGTTGGAATAAGTTCTTAACGAGCCTAAAAACAAGTAAAAGCTTTCAGTTTCTGAAAAACAGCAAGTGACACAACAATTTAAAAGAACAAAACAAAATAAAAAACATGTCAATATCATAGAGACTCTGTAAGATTAAGAAACCTAATCATGTTTTAAAAATAAAAACTGTTCAAGTGGATATACAGCGAAGTATTTTTTTTTTTTTACTATTTTTTCCCGTAAAAAGAAACCCTAAACTAGGGATAAAATTGACAGAGAAATAAAAATATCCATTATGTCACTTCTCTAATTGTTTATTAAAATGTATTAAAAGCATTACTTATAGACTGATACCAGCAATTACCTGCCATAGAGGAACTTAAAAAAACCAACTGACTGCTTACTTTTCACTTTCACCGAGCCACTTAGAAACCAGGTCAGAAGAAGAAATGGAAAAGAAAGTTGAGTTGTTTGCTTCTGTTGCTACAGCTTTGGCTAAATAGGACTTTCCAGTTCCAGGAGGCCCGAATAACAGGATCCCCCTCCAAGGGGTTCTCTTGCCTAAAATTTACATCAGAAAAATAATGTGAGATCTTCAAGTTGATTTATTTCAGAAAGTAATCATCCATACTGAACAATCCTGTGATGAGATTTTCAATCCAAAGCTACTAGTAAAATAAACAAAAAGAAAATTGATTCATCAATTTAAGATATATCTTAAATATAAAAGTGTATATTTCTATCTGTGTGTGCATGACACATTTTTCTTTTACCCCCTCTGGAGACCACTTTCTAAGAAGCTGATGTATAGAAAGAACCCTTCTAGCAGGAAGTCCATCTGCTTGCTCCTTCGTTATGTATCAGACCACAACATGCAGAGAAACTGTGAGAATGGAAGGGTCTTTGCCTCTGGGCTCTAGCTCAGCAGGGGAAATGATTTATAAGCATTTGTTATAAGGTACTTTTTTTTGGGGGGGGGGTGTTGGGTCACACCTGGTGGCTCTCAGGGGTTACTCCTGGCTCTGCACTCAGAAATCACTCCTGGCAGGCACAGGAGATCATATGGAATGCCGGGATTCAAACCATCATCTGTTCTGAATTAGCTGTGTGGAAGGCAAATGCCCTACCACTGTGCTATCTCTCCAACCCCTAAAAGGCTCTTTTTGATTTTCACTGTGTGCTGCTTGTCACCAGAACCTATAACCATAGGGAAGGGCAGCTGGAAGCACTTTCTGGGCAAATTTGTGGCTTCTGGAAGGTGAATCTAATGATCGAACAAGTTTAGCTGAGACCATGCTGCCATCAGTTCTAGTCAATTGTCTGTTCACTAAGGAAAGATTGGTTGTTACCACATACAGGACATTCCTCTTTGAAAAATGTGATATTGGGGCCGGAGTGATAGCAAAGAGGTCCGGCATTTGCCTTGTAAGCTGCTGACCTGGGACAGACTAGGGTTTGATCCGGGCATACCATTTAGTCCCCCAGCCTGCCAGGAGGAATTTCTGAGCACAGAGCCAGGAGAAACCCCTGAGCACTGCTGGATGTGGCCCAAAAAGAAACAAACAAAAAAAAAGTGGTGATTTTTGTTTCTTTTTGGCTTTTGGGTCACACTTGGTGCAGTGCTCCCAGAAGAACTCAGGGGACCAAGTGGTGCCAGGCTGTCAATCCAGGCCCAAAGCACACACATTCCTGCTTCTTTCCCAGCCCATAGTTTCATGCACTCAAGAAAACCCTCCCTGGGCTGGAGTGGTGGTGCAAGCGGTAAGGAGTCTGCCTTGTGCGCTAGCCTAAGATGGACCACGGTTCGATCCCCCATCGTCCCATATGGTCCCCCGAGCCAGGAGCAATTTCTGAGTGCATAGGCAGGAATAATCCTTGAGCATCACCGGGTGTGACCCCCCCCAAACAAAAAACTTATATACTAGTCCCTTATATACTAGTTTCACCAAAATATAACCAGTTAATAAGTCAATATATCTTATATTTCAATTTCTCTCAATGAGCAATTATAATCCTGCCTAAAGCAAATCAGTCTAAGTCAGGGGTCTCAAATTCAATTTACCTGGGGGCCGCAGGAGGCAAAGTTGGGGTGATCCTTGAGTGCAAAGTCAGTAGTAAGCCTTGAACATTGGGGTGTGTGACCCAAACAATTAAAACAAAACAAAACAAAAAAAGATTCCTCTAGGGCAGGGCCACAAAATGTTGTACGGAGGGCCGCAAGTTTGAGACCCCTGGTAAGTTATAGCTGGCAATAAAATATCAGATATACATTAGGAAATATGTTAAAGGCAAACTGTGGATAAGTACGTGGTGTCAGCAGAATGATACACACATGCCAATGACAGAACTAGATATTGTTAATAACTTACAACAAAACCTCAATTTGACAGTTTCTGTGCACTTTTCCTTTGTCACTCACAATGGAAAAGTCACTTTTCGGGCCCGGAGAGATAGCACAGCGGCGTTTGCCTTGCAAGCAGCCGATCCAGGACCAAAGGTGGTTGGTTCGAATCCTGGTGTCCCATATGGTCCCCCGTGCCTGCCAGGAGCTATTTCTGAGCAGACAGCCAGGAGTAACCCCTGAGCCAACGCCGGGTGTGGCCCAAAAAACCAAAAAAAAAAAAAAAGTCACTTTTCTCATGCAGGCATATAGCTTATTTCAGTGAGTGCTATGCACACTGCTGCGTATCACACACGTTCTCCATGCTCTAGTGGTTGGCATTTAGGTGGGTTTGCAATACATATATTACAAATTGACAGATATATGTAACATATCTTTGCATAAAATCATTATCATGGTAGTAACTCAGGATATGGTAGCAGGAATATACAATACTTTACCTCTGTCACCTGGATGTTTTTACAGATCAGGACAGGACCATTTTAAAGTCATCTCACCTGTAAAGAGGTGAGGAAACTTAATGGGCAGGATCACAGCTTCCTTAAGTGCTTCTTTGGCGCCTTCAAGACCAGCAACATCGCTCCACTTCACATTGGGTCGCTCTATAACAATGGCACCTAGAAAATTTATGTTGGCTTGAAATAAGCAGGAGTATCCCATCAAAGATGCAAGACAACACAAAAATGATATTCAGGAAATCATAGAATTAGCTGGCAACATTTAACATAAATGTTCCTAAATCTTCCTCAAACAGTGATGAGGAAACAGCTAAAAGGAATTAGTTAGTAGGAATATGAAAACCTGGGTAGGTGGCTGCCAAATAGAGTAAAAATTACTCCACTTGGCTATTTTTGCTTCCTTGTTGTGAAATAAAAATAATTCTGCTCATATGACTCAAGGTCAGAAGGATCCAGTGATGGAATGACTAGCAGAGTACTTAGTAAGCCACCCAACACTCGCTTCATAAAATAGCTACCGTGTTTGAATTGCAGCAATCCTGTAGTACCAATAGTCATGTACAAGACACCGCTCTACCATTTTTCCTTTTAAACAGAAGAAACGGTGATCTAATGCTCTCTTTAGCTACTTAAGAAAGTTTAATTAACCTTAAATGAAGATAAGCAAAAGAGAAGCAAAGAGTTTCTAAAAAGATATCCAGAGACTTGAGAAGGGAGATGAGGGGAAAGAAATGAAAGAAAAGTTAAGAAATGACAGAGAAAAGAGAGAAATGCATTCTTTCAGCTTTATAATAGTTTCCTGAGATCTACCAAATTTTCAAAATAGACCTATTTGCATTGTGTATGTGTGCATATGCATTATCAAAGCTATTTTTAATTATCTAACTTTTCAATACTAAACATTAATTCACTCCAAACTAGATGCTCTAAGATGACATGCCATTATTTTTAATATGAAAAGCATTTTATACTTGCACGATCTAGTGATTATATATTAGTTTTATGGATATTTGTTAAGTAAGATCATCTAGCAGTCTAAATTATACCCTGCAATTTACTTCCCTACAGTATAAAAATCTACATAGATTAAAATTAAGCAAAAAGCATAATTATTGGGACCAGAGAGATGGCTTGGAGGTAGGGTGTTTGCCTTGGATGCAGAGGGATGGTGGTTCGAATCCCGGCATCCCATATGGTCCCCGGAGCCTGCCAGAAGCGATTTCTGAGTGAAGAGCCAGGAGTAACCCCTGAGCGATGCTGGGTGTGACCCAACCACCCCCCAAAAAGGCACATAATTATTGTTTACATTCTCAAAGTTCAAGTTGAATATATATTAAGAAAAAAGGTCAGTTTGCTTTATCTCTACTACATTTCATTCAAATTATTAACCCTATATGAGAAAACATTTATATCATTTGATGAGGTTTTATGTTAGTTAAGTAAAAGTAAAAAAAAGAAGTAAATGGGCTGTGACCCAAAACCAAAAAAAAAAAAAAAAAAAAAGTAAAAAGAAAAACATCTACTCAATTAAATTCTGCTACAAATTTTTTTAATAAGTCACAATTTATCTTTACATTAAAGTAAATTATTGTAGGGTTAAAGCTACTGTTACCAATTATTAACCAAAGCTGATCCTATAGGAAGGAAAGCCTTTCTGTTTCTGCAGAAATTCTATTTCATCAAAATAGAATTTATTAATAACTGAGTGTAACTTTTTTTGTTTGTTTGTTTTTTGTTTTTTGGTTTTTTGGTTTTTTGGGCCACACCCAGCGGTGCTCAGGAGTTACTCCTGGCTGTCTGCTCAGAAATAGCTCCTGGCAGGCACGGGGGACCATATGGGACACCGGGATTCGAAGCAACCACCTTTGGTCCTGGATTGCCTGCTTGCAAGGCAAACACCGCTGTGCTATCTCTCCGGGCCCAAGTGTAACATTTTAAATGAAAATCATTAATGGACATTCAAAGAACCATCAGGTTTCCATAACTACCCAATCATTAAATAGTTGTTGTTTTTCTTTCTTCTTTTGGTTTTTGGGCCACACCCGGGAACCTCAGGGGTAACTTCTGGCTTTTCACTCAGAAATCACTCCTGGCAGTCTCGGGGGACCATATGCGATGCCAAGGATCAAACCCAGGTCCATCCCAGGTCAGCAGCATGCAAAGCAAATGCCCTACTGCTGTGCTATCACTCCAGCCCCTAAATAGTTATTGTATTAAATTTTTTTGACTATAAATTTTCTATTGCAGTACCATGATTTACAATTAGTCATTCATGGTTGAGTTTTGGGCATACCAATGCCAACACTGATCTCTTCACCAAGTGTCCCCTTCCCCCATCAACAGACCTAGAAACACAGAGCTGCCATTTACTGAGCCCCTGGAACTGGTCAGATTTGAGACAGTATTTACACTGTCACTAGTCTTTCAATAGCGTAAGGTATTGATTTCAAGTTGGAGCTGGGACTTAGACTCAAAAAGATTCTCAAACCTGCCAAAATCAGGTCCTGAAGTGGTCAGATCTGATTGGCCTTATCCCTGGACTAAGCGAGAAGGAAAGGGCTCTTATCTGAGGAGAGGAAGATTAGGAAGCAGAAAGAGACCATGTAGATGGCAACAATGAAACAGGCTGAAAAAGTAGATGAGGAAGAGAGAGTAGAAAACATAAGCCAAGCTACCATCCAATAGGCTACAGCAATGGCAACACTTATCTATCCTGTAGGAAATGCTAAGAGTATCAGATTTTTTATACTGCCTTCTCTAAAGAGACAAGATAAACTGAAAGGGAAAAATGTGGACTGAAAGGGCTTTTAAAAACAAATAAAACACTAAGCAATATTTTTACTACATAAAAAGCCCAACCCATTAGAGACTAGAAATGGCAGATCTAAGAAAAGAATCTAAACAGTGCTAGCCTGTGACAATGGAAACTAAAGCCAATTCTTGAACCTCATTTAAATACAGGTGAAAAAAATTATCAGAAATAAACAATTACTAAAGTGTCACTTTAGTTTTGCTTTAAATTTGTGTTATAATCAGAGAGTAATTAAAAAATGAAATCTAAAGCAACCTTGAAGTTGATTCTGTAGTTTCTTTTTTTCAGGATCATCAGATTCTCCTTCCCCATCACTGTCATTCCTAATAAAAAGAATTTAATATATTCAAATGACTTCTCATTGCTATCAAAATGAGACAAAAATGAAGACAAGATTAATCCAAAATATTTGAGATTTAAGTGGCAAAGTCAACACTTAACATTAAAAATTGTATTTGTGAAATTTAAGAATATATTAAATACAAGAGTAGGCATATTATCCATTAACAAAGCATGAACATGGAAAAAAAGACATCCCAGACTGTTGAGGGGACTTCATTCAGAGCACCTGATGATGTTGAGACCATGTGGTACAGTACCAGAGAGTAAAGCCATGTCAGGAACATGAGAGGCATGTGTTCTAATTACTGGACTATCTCTCAGGCCCCTAGAATCTGTTCTTTTTTTGGGAGGGGAGGGGAAAGGAGAGGTTTGGGGCCACAACCGGCAGCATTCAGAGTTTATTTCTGGCTCTGAGCACAGAAATAGCCCCTGGCAGGCTCGGGGGACCAAATGGGATGCCAGGGTATGGAAGCCCAGTCCTTCCAGGGTCAGCTGTGTGCAAGGCAAACGCCATACTGCTGTGATATCACTCTGCCCCTCCCCCCATTTTGTTTTGTTTGTTTTTGCTTTTTAGGCCATGCACTGCAATGCTTAGAAGTTGCTCCTGGCTCTACACCCAGAAATTATTCCTGGCAGTGGTTGGAGAACCATATGAAATGCCAGGATCAAATTTGGGTTGATTAAGCACAAAGCAAGTACCCCACCCACTGTACTATGTCTCTGGCCCTAGAATCTTGTTTTCTTATATATCTTTGTCTTCTGGAATCACTTCTGGCACTAATAAAATGGTCAGAGGACATAGATAGAAGCTTCCCACTACTTATAACAAAGAATAATTTCTAACCCATCAGGGTGAATATTCTGTGTAAATATATTACCTCCTTCTACAAAATCATCCAAAAATCAGCTTGGGTGTTTTTAAGTATCTGGGTTCTTCAGAAAATAAAGTGTGCAATGAAATTCCACATCAAAAGTTTTTTACAAAGGATACTCCCAAATTTTCAAATTATTAGTTAGTTTTTACTATGTCCAAGTGGTTAGTATGAGTGTATTACCACTCAAAGGTTTAATTCACAAATCACTTATAATTGAAAACTTCAACATTATATAATGGCCAGAAGGTATGGCCTGTTAGACTACATCTTATTTTACCCAAAACAAAGATCATGCCTGGTTTCTTTGGTTTACAACTTGGTTTCACCCAAAACAAAGATCATCCCTGGTTCCTTTGTATCTATTTGTTTACAACTTGGTTTTACCCCAAAACACAGATTGTCTTACATATAAACCTGGGCGGGTCTGGCTATCTGTCCTTACCCCTCCACCTGGGGGTGGTCTCTGTACTCAATAAAAAAAAAAAAAAACAGCTCTGGCAGGCAGCTAGTTCTTGATAAGAGGCAGAAGACTGCAGACTACCTGTGTTTCACACTCAGCCTGGGTTGCATTATTTCATGAGTGACCCTCTTCAGACCTGTTCACCCGAGGTTGGAAATAAGGCTTGTGGGGTCATTTTACAATGGACTAGCAGTAATTCTATGTTACTTGGGTCATGATAGTTTAAGCAACATATACTTGACTTTGTTGGTATAGCACAAAAGCACCCACACAATAGATAAATGAAACATTAAGATCACTTTCCAATAAAATTTATTGATAAAAATAGACAGTACACCAGATATCGCCCATGATTCAAAATCATGTCATGGATTAAAGAAAAGACATTAAAAGTTAAAGGCTAAATGCTTGATAAAAATCAAACACTTTAAATACATACCCTTTCTCGTCTGCAGGGCTCGGTTGGCCCTCTTTTACTGGCTTCTGTGGCTTCTTCTCTTTCTTTTTCAGGTACTCCTTTAACTTTTCTGCTCTATCAAGATACTCTGTGCACTTTGCCCTGATACTCTGTTTGGCTTTATCTCCCTGTGCTTCATCTGTGGAAGGAAAATAAGATATTTTCCACATAAGCATTTTACATAGAAAGTTAAATTCTTTTTTTTTTTTTTTTTTTTTTTTGGTTTTTGGGCCACACCCTGTGCCGCTCAGGGGTTACTCCTGGCTATGCGCTCAGAAGTTGCTCCTGGCTTCTTGGGGGACCATATGGGACACCGGGGGATTGAACCGCAGTCCGTCCTAGGCTAGCGCAGGCAAGGCAGGCACCTTACCTCCAGCGCCACCGCCCGGCCCCGAAAGTTAAATTCTTAGACATACTTTTTGTTTTGTTTTGTTTTGGTTTGGTTTTGGGGCCACACCCGGCGGTGCTCAGGGGATACTCCTGGCTGTCTGCTCAGAAATAGCTCCTGGCAGGCACGGGGGACCATATGGACACTGGGATTCCAACCAACCACCTTTGGTCCTGGATCGGCTGCTTGCAAGGCAAACGCTGCTGTACTATTGCTCCAGGCCCCTTAGACATACTTTTAAAACAAGAACTATGCATTTAGGGGAGAGAGGAGAATTGTTTCTAGTCCCAGTTATAATGACTGATTATCCACTCTTTTCTATTCCTTCCATTAATGCTGGATGTAGGTCAACAGTAGTATGAATAAGAAAAGGATATTTTTCTGAGCAAAATAAGATATTTTATGTTAATGTTGAACAGTAAAATAAATTTCATATTGTGCATGAAGTTTCATAGTCTTAAATTCTGGGCACACAGCTGAAAGTTGCTTTCCCAGACAAAACTAGTCAAGAAGTAAAGGAATATTAACTATTTCCACAAGTGTCCACAAAAGCTTTATATCAGAGTATAAAATGTACTAGGAAGCTACATATTGTGTGGACCACTAACTTAGTTACTTCAATGTCAAGGCCTCTGTGATTACTATTATCTAAAATAAATTTCACCAATATATGTGGACTTCAGGGCACAGAATAAACGCCACAGTCTAAAAGGCTTAATTTCATTCCTTCACTGCAATCAAATGCTCAATATTAAGTCTAATGATATAAAGAAAATCCTAATCCATCCAATTGCTAAAAACTTTTATATAAAAAATAATGACGTTTCTCACAGATCTTTAAGTTTTTGTTTTTCTTTTTGGTCTGTGGTGGACAAAGTCATGGCACCACCACCAGGTGCTGCAGATATCATGGGTCAATTATGGGCCCCTTTTTAGGACCCCTATTTGCATGCCATTCCTCTTCCTCCTAGCATATGTCAACTTCAGCTTGGTAGATTAAGACATTTTAAAAATGTCTAATTTCAGATGCATTTGGCATTGGTGTTACAATTCATAAAGGCAGGCTTTGGGGGCTGGAGAGATAGCATGGAGGTAGAGCATTTGTCTTTCATGCAGAAGAATGGTGGTTGGAATCCCGGCATCCCATATGGTCCCTGAGCTTGCCAGAAGTGATTTCTGAGCATAGAGCCAGGAGTAACTCCTGAACATTGCCAGGTGTGAGCCAAAAACAAAAACAAAAACAAAACAAACAAACATAAAGGCAGGCTTTCTACCCATTTCCTGTCACTACTGTATCTCAATGCATAATACAATATCAGGAAAAGCATAAATAATAGATTTGAAAAATAAAATAACAAAATGTTTCTCAAGCCATTTATATATAATATATATTTGATTATATATTACTTATAAATATATATGTATATATAAAAATACACACATATTTTGGGTTTGGGGCCACACCTGGTGGTGTCCATGAGTTACTCCTGGCTCTGTGCTCAGGAATCAACCCTAGTGGGCTCAAGGGACCATATGAAATACTGGGGATCAAAACCAGGTTGACCGCATGTAAGTAAGCAAGCAAGCACCTGACCCACTATGCTATCACTCTGGCCCTTCCAAGCCATTTTAAAGAATAGTTAGAGACAGATTTTAAAAAACATTATGTTAAAAAAAAAAAACCCATTATGTTCAGGGTGTTGGGGTCCACGTGTTTAAGGAAAAATAGAGTGGTATGAGATTACATAATGTAGTTATATTACCAATAAAATGGAAAGGACAACATATTTTACTGTTTAGGTAGAAAAGTCATAACTGAGAGCTGCACACATGTATACTCAGAGCTAGTGGAATTTCTCCTCCCATTTGATGATTTAGAATATCCCGGCACTGCACATCAATTTCCATAAGTAAAAACAAGTTTTCCTTCCAGTGACTAAATAAAAAGCAAACTATGGCCTTACATTTGACCACATGGAGAAAATATTGGACAGCATGCTGGTAGAGTTGAAGAGCATCCTCGTAGTTCCCGGCTTTGTCTTCCTGGGCTGCTTTGCTAGCAAGATCTATTGCTTTCTAGAGAAAGGAGGCAAACCATACCATCACAATCAAAGCACAAGCACAAGCTAAAGTTTTTATTCTAGGTTTTGGAGCCACTCCCTGTGGTGCTCAGGGACAGACCATATGGGACTAAGGAGCCATAGGGGAGGCTAGAATCAAAACCAGTTGGCCACATACGAGGTAAGCACCTTCCCGCTGTACTCTCTCTCCAGTCCCCAACATAAGCACAAGAAAAAAAGGTTTTTTTTTTTTTTTTTTGGTTTTTGGGCCACACCTGGCGGTGCTCAGGGGTTACTCCTGGCTGTCTGTTCAGAAATAGCTCCTGGCAGGCACGGGGGAGCATATGGGACACCAGGATCTGAACCAAACCAACCACCTTAGGTCCTGGATTGGCTGTTTGCAAGGCAAACGACGCTGTGCTATCTCTCCGGGCCCGAAAAAAAAGGTATTTTAAATTTTGATTTTGTTTCTGGACTACTCAGTAGTGTTCGCCGAGCGCATGTGTGTATGTGTATTTTGGCCACACTCCTGGTTGGCCCAGGAGGCCATATGGGATTCTGGGATTGAACCTGGCTGTGCTATCACTCTGCCCACCCCCCCCCCCCAACTCCTCAGGAGTTATTCTTGGTGCTTCAGGATCATTCCTGGCGTGTTTCAAAGGACCATATGTGGTACCAGGGATTAGGCTGGTGCAAGGGAAATACCTTACCTCCTACCTTTCTATCCCTTACCCCAAATTTCACTTTATTATTTTGGTTTTGGAGTGACTCTCAGCAGTATTGTTTACTCCTGGCTCTATGTGTATATTTTAAGGGTACAGGTTATCACCTCATCAAATTATACCATCAACCAATCACATCCATCACCACTGTAGCAATAACCTTCTACACAGTCCCCAGGACCCATCTACCACCTTTGATCTCCAATCTAAACCTCTTCTGCAGAATCTAAGGCCTTTAGATCGGTTCTTTCCTATTCCTTAGTTTTGTTTCATGATAGAAACCAGCCAGTTTTTCTTTTCTTTCCTATTATTCTGTTTGTTTGTTTTTGGGCCACACCTGGTAGTGCTCAGGAGTTACTCCTGGCTCTACACTCAGAAATCGTTCAAGGAAGGCTCAGGGGACCATATGGGATACCAGGGATCGAATCCAGGTCTGTCCCGGTTGGCCACGTGCAAGGCAAATGCCCTATCACTATACAATCTCTCCATCTCATCCATTCAGTTTTTCTTAAAGCTCATTTAATTTTTTGTTTATTCCCTCATTCTGTGATGTTTTCAGTGATGGAATCTGATTTTGTTTAGGGGGATGACTCCTGAATGAATTCAATTTACGAGGCTCTTCTGCTTTAAATACTTCCAGAAGTGTGTGTCTGTGCATAAGTTTTTTTTTGTTTGTTTTTTTTTTTTGGTCACATCCGGCAGCGTTCAGGGATTACTCCTGGCTCTATGCTCACAAATCGCGTGGAGCCAGGAGAAATCCCTGAGCGCTGCTGGGTGTGACCCAAAAACCAAAAAAAAAAAGAAAGAAAAAAAGAAAAAAAAAATCACTCCTGGCAGACTCGGGAGACCATATGGGATGCCAGGACTTGAACCACCGCCCTCTGCATGCAAGGCAAACGTGGTACCGCTATGCTATCTCACAGGCCCCCTGTGAATATGAGGTTTATCATTTTACCCACCCCCTTTTGCTGGCATAAGCTCAGGTACCATCGGAGTTCGGTCTAATGGTTTCTCTTTCCATGCTCCAGGGGTATTGATACACAGATGATTGTACAGAGTAACACAGACCAAAGAATATTATTACTGGGGCCAGATTCTAGTCAGCAGTGTGAATGTTGGGAACGTGGGTATGTTCTCTTCTGACTAAGAGACCATGACATGTCCATCCATACTAGAAAACTCTGGAAACTGAGTAAACCTTTCCTTTTTTAATTGGGTCCTTCTTCAACATAAAATAACATGGATATGGTCCTACTGCAGCTCCTATTTACAAAAATAAAACAGCAACACAGCAGCCCTCCCAAATTCCTGAGATGCCCTCTAGCTGCCATCCTATGTGCCTCATCACCTCCATGGCAAAGATTTAGAGAGCCCCAAGTTCATCTGTTGCTGTCTCCATCACAGCAGCACTTTCTGTTTTCTGCTTGCCAGACCAGACCTCACCTAACTTCAGCTCTGCCCTTTACCACAGATAAGCCAAGATAATGACACCACCTCTGCTCTCCAAGTAAAGAATTCTTCTGGCTCCCTTTCTCTTGTGAGAGTGCTGGTAGTCCACAGGAGTCTCTACCTTAGTGCTAGATTCCCCTCACCCTACCAAGTCTCCAAGACGCCTAAACTCTGCTAATCATTCCTAGTTCTTGCTTTTGGTCCAGACTCTTTCATTTCTGCTTGATGATCCTCACAGACTGATCCAATCAAATCAACGTGGTTCCAAACATGCTTTGCTGTAGATCTGTAACCCATATTACACCTCCTCCCTTGCTTTCTAAATGCAAATCTCAGCCTGACTCTTCCTCTTTTCATTTGTTTCAGATCCATCCTTTGGCTTTGTTCCAGCCGTTACTGCCCTACTCCCAGCCTGCTCACCAAACTCTGCCTCCTTGTTTTCATAGTCAGTATTAGTTCCTTCAAGGCCAGTTATACTGAATTAAGGGGCTGTAGCAATAGCACAATGGGTAGGGCACTGGCCTTGCATGTGGCCAACCTGGGTTCGATCCCCTATATCCCATAGGGTCTCCCAGGCCTGCCAGGAATCATTCCTGGGCATAGAGCCAGGAGTGACTAACACCTGTGTGCCACCCAGTATAGTCCCCAAAATGAAAACAAAAAATTATACTGAGTTAAATAGGTCCTCCATTGTGACACCTCCCATCTCCATCTACAGCAGGATGGGGACCCAGCATCTATGTGCGATCCATTTCTGGTATGGCATCATCAAGTTTGTGATGGCAGTGATTCCAGTCATAGCATACTACTGGGGCAACCTTTATGAATCAGATTTCCTGCCTTTGGGAACCGTCTTCTTCCATCCGAAAGTCCCCAACTATGGTGTCCCTCTAAAATTCTAGGTTTGGGGCCAGGTGTTTGTCCTGCATGCAGCTGACTGAGGTTTGATCCCCAGTATCCTGAGTCCGCTGTAAGAGATCCCTGAATATGGGCCCGGAGGGATAGCACAGCAGTGTTTGCCTTGCAAGCAGCCGATCCAGGACCAAAGGTGGTTGGTTCGAATCCCGGTGTCCCATATGGTCCCCCGTGCCTGCCAGGAGATATTTTTGAGCAGACAGCCAGGAGTAACCCCTGAGCACTGCCGGGTGTGGCCCAAAAAACGAAAGAAAAAAAAAAGAGAGATCCCTGAATATAGAACCAGAAGTAAGCCCTAAGCTTCACCAGGTATGACTTGCCCCTTTCCTCAATAAAACTCCCCAGGCATACCAAGACTCTGTGAACAAGATCCTTTTGCTGCAAAGCTCTCCGGAACACTAGGAGGTGGCCCAACCTATGCTTTCAAGAGCTGGTCACCTGCTTCTTGAACAACCAAAAGGCACACTCCTCCTCACATTCAGCATCACATCACTTCAGGATTCAAACCCTAGGATATTGGAGTAGATTTCCTTTGATTTCTCAAGACTTAGCAAAACATCACAGTCAGCAACAGTAATTACATACTCAGGGCTTATATATCACTTTCAATGCATGCAGCACTATTTGCATTTTCTCTCCACCCTTGCCAAGATTTATGACACATCTAGTCTGCAACATGTTTTACTCTGTTTTCTCTCTGCCTGGACTGCATCAATAATTTGAAAAGGTAATGTTTGGGAGTGCAAGAAAAAAAAAGGCACAATTTTGTTAACAGACCCAGCTTAAAAAATATTGCTTATCTTGATTAGCTGTGTTAATTTGGGACAAATCACAATGTTGGGAAACAAGAATGAATTTGACTTGAACTGTTTTGAGGATAAAGCAAGATCACTCCAAACTACTGGCAGATAATGTCAGTACTTTTCAATTTATTTAAACTCCCATCACCTCCTTTGGGGGATAATTCTCATTTTTCTTACCGTTAGAGACCGCCTTCTCATCTGTTCTAACTTCCACACTAAATTCTCATTCTACCAGCAATCACTGTATTATTTCATAACTTTGACTTCTAGTTGCCTGGATTCCTTCCCTAAAGCATAAACATACATCTGGCACTTTGTTCGGTAGGAAAGTTATTACTTGAATAGTCTTCAAAACCCTCACTCCCGTGCACACAAGCTCACATATACAGTTCTTTCAAGTAAGAAGTCACTGAGTATGGAGTAAAACCTGTAAAGCTCTTGTCTTGCATAAATCCAACCTGGGTTCAATCTCCAGCACTATATATATATATATATATATATATATATATATATATATATATATATATATATATATATATATATATATATATGAATGATTCTTGAGCACCACCAAGAGTGATCCCTGAGCACAGCCAGCAACTATGCCTTAAGCATTATTTAATCACTGCACGGGACCAGGACAAAATTAGCCTCTCGGAGAACCCCAACAGAAAAATCCAGCAATCAAAGCCAAATACCATGGAACTGATTCTAGAATGAAACTGCAAATCTTGCAAAAGAAAAAAAAATATACCAAATGAAAAGGATATTGTAAAATAAATTACTCATGGTCTCGACAACTGAAACACTACTAGGGTTAAAAACTGGTTAACTGACAATCTGTGAAACAATAATGACAAGAAGAGCTTTTCAAAAGAAATTGCCTTTTTTTAAAAAAAAAAATCTCTTCTAACCTTTAAACTAACACTTTCACCAAACGACCAATACTTTCCCAAGTCTTTTTACAAAAAGAGCTTTTCTGAAAGAGGCTAACAAATGAACTGATAGGATGGTCACTGCAATATAGATGGGGTGTGTGTGTGTGTGTGGTGTACACCTGGTTGTGCCCAGGACTTACTCCTGGTTCTGTGCTCAGGAATCACTCTTGGAGAGGCTCGAACATATGGCATGCTGGGGATCAAATCCAGGACAGCTGAGTGCAAGGCAGGAGCACTGCACAGTGAATATTGTTTTCCAGCCCCTGCACTTCAGTTTCATGTTATCATGGTGAAAAAGATACACAAATCAAAGCCCGAGCGGCAGCACAGTGGTAGGGCGTTTGCCTTGCACACGGCTGACCCAGGATGGACCTCGGTTCCATCCCCAGCATTCCATACGGTCCCCCAAGCCAGGAGCAATTTTTGAGTGCAGAGCCAGGAGTAACTGCTGAGCATCACCAAGTTTGGCCCAAAAACTCAAACAAACAAACAAAAACCCAAAAGGTGCATTAATTTTTATTCTATAAGCCAATGTAGCGAAGGTGGGAAAGAAAATATTGTTCTTCTGGGGTGAAGTTCCAATCAAGTCTTTCCCCTAACCCCCATTTACCCTCTTCTGTGCCAAATCTCTCTCTAAACGGTTGGGACTTTCCATCGCCTTTCTCACGACCCATCCATCATCCTAGCCTAACTGGGTTCTGATTATGCCAGATGTGTAAAGCAGACCCTCAATAAATGTGTATTAGAGGAAGTACGAAGACAAGATTAAGACAAGGAATCTCACGCAGGGACAGTGGTGGAGTAACACTAAGTAACATTCACACTACTGTGACTAGGAATATTCCGATTAAAAAAAAAGTTACAGTGGGGCCAAAGCGATAGGCACAGCGGAGAGAACATTTTACCTTACATGCGGTTGATCCAAGTTCAACATCCCCCCTATCTCGCATCCCAGAGGGTCCCCCAAACACCGCTAGGAATGATCCCTGAGTGCAGAGCCAGGAGGAACCTGTGAGCACCGCGGGTGTGGCCCTTCAAAGGAAAAAAAAAAAAAAACCCAAAAAGATACTGCCTATCTTTCTCACTTTTTTAAGAGGGGCAGTCACACCAGGCAGCGCTCAGGGGTTCCTCAGAATCGTTCCTGGCAGGCTCTCCTGGCAGGCTCGGGGGACCTTATGGGATGCCAGGATTCAAACCACCATCCTTCTGCATACAAGGCAGCAAAAGCACTACCTCCAGGCTATCTCTCCAGCCCCTCTTTCTCACTTTTCTGATGTCCTAACCCAACCGAGTGGGCAGGTAGGTGTCAGGATCCCAAGGAACCCTTGACCTCTGCACTGGGAGAAACTTGTGCCAGAAATGCTCTTTCTCTCCATCACAAAGCTCAGAAGTCTGACTATTAAAATCTGCAATCTGAAGGTTCGAACAGTGATCAGCAAAAAGGCCGGGATCACTAGGCGAGAATGTGTTTGTGTGTGCGGGGTGGGCGTGGCCCCACAAAGGTGTCAGATAGCCCCCCCCCCAACGACTCTAGCCTGTTGGGGGAGCTCCTGATCGCAGGGGCCTCGGGAAGGGGGAAATTTGGGGGTGGGTGGTGGTGGGACCCTCGGATTCCTGGTCCCCCGACACCTCGAAAAGCAGGGACCCGTTTGCTTCCTCCTGGGCACCTGCTAGATCTCCATCATCGCGGGTGTGCAGCCCCCTGGTTTTCCCCGCCAACACTGACGCCGATTGGAGAACCTGGGCTTCGCGCTCAGCCCTCTACCAGAGCCCTCCCAGGGTGACAGGGTCCGGGATGCGGGCACAGTCCACCGCAGCACACCCCAGCCCAGACCCTACAGGCATGCGCAGTAGGGGGCTCTTCCCAGCCTGCGCATGCGCGGGGGTCTCTTCCGACCCCGGAAGCGCGCGGAGTGCCAGACCCGCCCCTCCGGCCGCCGCCCTCCCGCCCCGCCCCGGGACAAGACCGCACCCGCCTGGCCCGCACCTTCGCCTCCCGGGACACCCCTCAGCTGCCCTCCCGGGCCCGACGAGCAGCCGCGGTACCTGCAGGTTGGCCGAGGTGGAGGCCATGACGGTGGCGCTGCCCGTGGGAAGGACGAGGCGAGGCGGCCGACAGTGGTGACGCCGAGTCAACCCGGTGCTGTCCCGGCTGTGTGCGGGCTGGCGGCGGCTCTCGGACCCCGGACCACGGCCACCTTCCTCCCGGGCGGAACTGATCCGAAGCAACAGCACCCGCTCTGGGCTCCCCGACAGGCCCGACCGACCCTCCTCCCCGACACTTCCGCAATCGCTTCCGGGCTCTCGTCCCGCCTCAGGCCCAGCCACTTCCGCTTTCGTCATCAGCGCGCGCCAGCCAGTCACTGGTCTCTGGGTCTCGCCCTCGCCCCCGAGCCTCGCGAGGGATCTCGAGATAGCCGGCCTGTCAGCTCGCGAGACCTGGCAGGGAAAGAGAGGCTGAACGCATGCGCGTTGAGGGTTCGCCCAAGGCCTGGTGAAGGAGGGCAGCCTTTTCCTCAGCTTTTTTTTTTTTTAAATTGTGTGCTCATTCAGTGCTCTTTCTCACCTCTCCTTTGTAGTTATGCTCCTAGAAGTGATTTTTTAATTGCTTTTCATGCAGTCCACCATGGTGATGACTCTTCTAGCGTTTCTTAAAATTCCCTTCTGAATTCTTGTCAGCGCCCCACTTCCTGAACTCTCTTGAATACAACTCTGATTCCTTCATTGCTTCCCCTTCTTATTTCCCTAATGATTTCTTATTATTAATAATATTCATAATACTAATTTATAACATTAATATTAATTATCAATTATCACATAATACGTAACATACGATCAATTATTAATCATTATTGCTTATTAATGTTATTAATCATTATCATAATGATATTAATATTAGTCAATAAGAATAGTGATTATATAATCACAATAACTAATATTATTATTATTTCTCTGATTTCTTCTCACTATCCCCAGCTCAGCTCATTTGATTTTTGGCTTCATGTATTTAATAGAGTAGAAATGGCTTCGAATCCCTGTCTGCAGACCCACCCTGTTTTCTGCCTAGTGTTTGCACTTAAGCTTCCAGAGAGCTCCACAGCACTTAGGCTTTCCCCCACTAGACAAAGTCAACACGTTGAAAACTGAGCCTGTTGTCTCTACTTCAAACTTCCTTCTCTAGGTTCTTCAATGGAACCTCTAAATCACCCAAGCTCAAAGCCCTCTCTGCATATCCTTTCTCTATCTCAGGTAAAATGTTTTCTAGCCCTAATGTAACAGTATATAATAGAAAAAAGATGTTAAGTGGTTTGACCAAGCAGTTTAAAGTAAATTACAGGATCCTATCATCAGTTAAAGTAGATTTCTTTTTACCAGAAAACACAACCAGATTTCTGTGTAGGTTCATCCCTAAATAATTAGCAAACACTTAGTAAACTTGAAGATGAGTAATATATGGGTTTTTATTTAGTTTAGGAGTTTGCAACGTAATCAATTTTATAAATATAAAAATGGGATAATTCTTTGAGTAGTTACTACCAGTATGTGCCATGCCAGTCTTGAAGCTGGTTATGAACCAGTTAAAAATTCCTCTTTCATCATTAAGGATAAATCATGTTTGTATTATAGACTCCTTGATCTGCAATGAGAAGGGTTTCGGGTAGGAGTGCTCTAACAAAATCCATAGCATCTATATAATCTAGTGGGGAAAAATACCAGAAGAAAAGCACAAATTGAATATTTTTATGCTTTTGTAAATGCCTGTTAGGTTACACCTTATTTTACCTAAAACAAAGATCACCCCCTGGTTCCTTTGTATGTTTGTTGGCAACTTAGATTTACCCCAAAACAGAGATTGTCTTACTTGTAAATCTGGATAGGACTGGCTTAGAATAGCCTGAGCTATCTGTCTTTACTGCCTCACCCAGGGTTGGTCTCTGTACTCAATAAAAATGGCAGTTTTGGCAGGCAGCTAGGTTTCCATACAAGATAGAAGATGGCCAGGCTTAACATGTTTCACTTTCAGCCTGAATTGGATTATTTTATGTGTGACCTGGATTCAGACTTGTCCACCTGAAGTAGAAGATATAGCACATGGGGTGATTACACTTAACAAGTGTAAAGGTTATTAAAGATAAAATAGTGCTGTCAAGGATTACAAGTGAAAACATGACAGGTACATTACAGTAATGTAGAGTAGAACAAGAGGCAATTATTATTTGAGATCTTATGTTTCTGTGGAATAGAAACTGCCTTGAGGGGCCAGAGAGATAGCACAGTGGTGGGGTGTTTGCCTTGCATGCGGCCAACTGGGAGGGACCGTTTCGATTTGGCATCCCATATGGTCCCCTAGCCTGCCAGGGTAATTTCTGAGTGCAGAGCCAGGAATGACCCCTGAGCTCCACTGGGTGTGGCCCCAAAACTAATTAATGAATGAATCAATCAATAGATAAAGTTTAAAAAACAACTGCCTCAAGTACTTTCACATTATGGTTTGGTCCACATCATGGTCCTAGGGTTTTAATAGTCTTTTTGGGGGGGATTAGACGATTAGTGTCCTATTAGAGTCCACATGGGCACCACTATCACTCTAAATGGATACTAGATTAAAAGTAGGTTAGAAATGAATACATACTTGAACTGGGTCTCAGTTTTATGCTGAAGCGGGCCTTTCGGCCAGTCTGGGGTCTGTGGCAGTGTCTCCAGTGTGCTTCAGACCACAGTCTTCACAGGCATGACACACTATGCAGGGAGGTTGGTCCTCTTGGAGTATGAGGTGGAGTGGTTGGAGATCTCCTTTTGTAGTTCCTCACTTTCTTCTGGAGCTCTGCTCGCTTCACAGGAAATTCTTTATATCTGCTGTAAATGGGTTCCTGTGGTTTCATCCAAGGGTTCCACTTTATGTAATAGCCCACATAGAGCTCCAGAGCTTGAGGTGGTGTATGATGGCTACTGGGTACAGAATGTGACTGGAGTAGCTCCCGTACAGAGGATTGGTGAAGTCTTCCAGCTGGCTGTCCATGTAGGACCACAGCAACACAGTCCTCTTGAGAAGATTCTCTTTTCCTCTCTATTGTTCACTCTTACAAAGGAATGTTCCAAATAAACAGCTATAGATGTGGTTCAAAATGGTAATAAGAAAATATTCAGGCTGGAGTGGTGGCGCAAGCAGTAAGGCATCTGCCTTGCACGTTGCTAGCTTAGGACAGACTGCATTTTGATCCCCCAGCATCTCATTTGGTCCCCCAAGTCAGGAGCAATTTCTGAGCACATAGCCAGGAATAACCCCTGAGCATCACCTGGTATGGCCTCAAAACCAAAAAAAAGAAAATATTTGTTTAACTCAAATGCGATGGCAAACTGTCTCATCATCTGCCAGACACAGCAGATGAACTGAAGAAAGACAGGTGACCTGTCTGCATCAGCATGATTCTTATCTCCATGGCCATGTCTCAGCTGAAAGCAGTGCCCAAAGCTCAGCCATTTCTTCTCCACGAGGACCTGGAAGCCCTGCACGGTGCAGTAGTAGCTGTCCAGCATGAGCATGGCGAGGGAGGTGAGCTGGGCTGTGGGGTTCCAGTCATCACTGCAGTGCACCACCACCGAATTCTTCCCTGACTCCACCCTGTCAGCGATGCCCAGCACCTTTGCCAGGATCAGTTTAATGTGCTCCAGCCAGTGGGTGGACTCCATGTTGGACAGCCAATTCTCTCCTCAATGCTAGGGAAATGTCACTGACTGATTAGTCCTGACACTAAGGAATCTTCTGGCATCCCTTGGAAAGGTGGGTGCACAAAATTTAGCTAAGGGAGATAGAGGCCAAGGAATGAAGTTGGTTTCAAGCTCTTTCATTCATTCAAAGAAAAAGGTGGAATAATTAAACTCAATTTCTTGACAAGTCATAATTTTCAGACAAAACAAATTTACCAAAAAGGCAAATTGTTCAAGGAATATTCTAATGCAGGGCAGTTTCACTTTTGAAGCCACGTTTTGCTACTTGAGGTCCCTAGCCAGCAAGGTCAATTAGTATTGTTTTGGTCTTATTTCAGTTTATTCATTCTGAACTGGGGCCTGAAATATTAACCCTTGATATGACTGCATGTAGGCTAACATCAAAACTAGATTTGAGAATAATTATCCTGTAAGCCTAAGTAGAAAATACTTGAATCTACGCAAATGTTTCTGATAAGGTGTGTTTATAAATCTGAGTAATCTTTAAGAGAGGCTCTACAAAAAGTGAGTGATAATTATTAAAGAATATTTGAATCCATGCAAATGTTAAATCTGAGTAATCTTTAAAATGCCAGTGAAGTTATGTCTCAAATAATATTTGCCTGGACATGCAACCAAGATTTTTCAGGGCCCTAATGCCTGAAAAATTACATTTACAGGTTACATTCCAAGTGTAATGTAAATTACATTTACAGGTTACATTCCAAGTGTCCTTTCTTACAGGTGCTACTTTTCTTTTCATCCAGCCTCTCTGCAAGTACAGGCCACTTGAAAAGTTCCTGCAATAGTAAATAGCATTTGAAAAACCCTTCCTCAGGTAGTTAGGGCCTTTTCAAGTTTGGTGCCTTCCTAGGTCTCTGTTTACATGGGGGATGATGTGGCAGGGTAAACCACTTCCTAAAGCTTCCCCAGGGATTCCCATATCACATGGATGTTGTGGATATCCAGAAACACCAGCTCTGAATTCTAGTATGCATCCTTGTTTCTATAGTCACTGCCCTTGGCCTTGTTGGCCACAGCATTGACAGTGGCTGTGCGTGAAAGATGAAGATCTTGTGGGCCTGGGTGTTGGAGTCCAGGATGGCCTGCAGGTACTTCTCATTGTCCTTGCTCCTCTTGCAGTGATTGGCACCACCAGTGATTGGCAGCAGCAAGTGATTGTGGCTTGGCTCGGTTGGGGTGGATCCAGGAGATAACCTGGATGCAGCCCTGGGAGCAGAATCACCGCCATTCTCCTCAGCTCTTCATCAGGAATGTTGTCGGGGGCCATGAGGAAGAGAGGGTACTTGTCACAGAGCTCATAGCACTCCTTGATCTTCGTGACCCTCCAGCTTTGGATTGCGGGATTCCCAGCCTCTTGTACTTCTTGAGGGTAGGAGATCATAGAGCTGCCATCCATTCTCTGGAAACTTCTTTGTATTCACATGCAAACAGAGGCAAGTTGTTGGAGAAAGGATATGTGTGTTTCATTAGGGTCTCAAACATGGACCTTCTGGTGCAACCTTTGGGCTTATGAGTGAACCGCAAGTTCCAAATGTCCTTGCATGCTATATCCAGTCTGTCTAGAGCACCACCAATCTTCTCTACTCTGCTTATCACCCCAAGGGAAGCATCCAGAACAAATGGGGTATCCTAGTCTATGCTCTTGAAGTATAGCCTGTAGCTGTCCCGTGTAGAACCCCTGTAAATGGGCAGATGCACATGACCTTTTTGGCCATGTCCTTAATGCTCTCTCTGGGGAACAAGAGTGACTCCTACATCTCTGCCAGCTTGTTGGACTCCCTCAGGACCCGCAGGTCAGGAGAAAAGTTGTCTGAAGATGTGGCCAGGGAGTCTGAAGACACCAGAAATGCCAGCTTATTGTATGTAGAGTTCTTTCACTCCCCTTCTCCATACATCGCTTAAGTTACTAAACTTGAGAGAGAGAAAGAAGAGAGACTTCTCCTTAGCTTCCCCACTCCATAGCACTTAAGTTACCAAGCTGAAGTTTGAATCTAAGTCTTCTCACTACAGTCTTAATATGAGAAAACAGTGACATATGCTAGAATAGTGGCAGTTTGTCTCATGGGCCCAAGAAAACAGAAAAATTTTAATTTGTAACACGTGGCTACCTAGAAAGGTGTGTGGTAAATTGAACTCTAAATTGTAAATGAATTCTAACTGAGGCTGCCCGTTGCAGATAGAGGAAATACATGAATAAACCATGGGCAGGTCAAATCCCTGCCAAGTTTGAAGGATGATTGGAATATAGTGGAGCTGTGGGGGAAGGAATAGCAAGAGGAGGAACTAAAATACATACATAAACACTACCAGGCCTTCCAAGTTGGGAAGCCTAAGGAATTTGGACTCTATTATATAAGGAGTTAAGTATTCATTGGAAAATTTTCTCTTCTCTCACACTGCTTCCAGGCCTCCTTTTCTTTCTTTGTTTTCAAAGAAAATAAAGTCGATAGTAAAGTCCATCCATTTAGTCAGGTACTGGCCCTATAAAGCTGGACCTCACTGTTGTTTGTAGAAAGGACTAGAATGAAAGACGAAACAAGAATGTCAAGGTGACTGTTGAAGTAGGGTTTGATTTCAGAAAGTTGGATGTGACAACAGCACTCTTCCCATTACTTCTTTCCCTTGATAGCTTTCACTGAGTCAAGCTATTAAAATTCTCTTGGAACCAGCTCCCAAGATACTTTTTTTTTTTTAGTTTTTGGTTTTTGGTTTTTGGGTCACACCAGGCAGTGCTCAGGGGTTACTCCTGGCTTTATGCTCAGAAATCACTCCTGGGATGGGGACCATATGGGATGCCAGGATTCGAACCACCATCCTTCTGTATGCAAGGCAAATGTCCTGCCTTTATGCTATATCTCTGGCCCCATGGTTTTTGGTTTTTGGGTCACACCCTGCAGCGCTCAGGGTTTTCTCCTGGCTCTATGCTCAGAAATCGCTTTTGGCAGGCTCGGGGGACCATATGGGATGTGGGGATTCGAACCACCATCCTGCATGCAAGGCAAATGCTCTACCTCCATGCTATCTCTCCAGCCCAACTTCTTTTGAACTTCTGTAGCACTTGGTGCTGTTAGTTCTTGTGAGATTGTGCATGCAGAATGCCTAATAGAGCAGGGCAGATACTCATTAACAGTGGGTTTCGCCAGAATAGTGTTCTTCCTTTTTCTAAAGGAAGAGAGAAAGACAAAGGGTTTTATTACTCATTTTTTTGGGGGGCCACACCCGGCGGTGCTCAGGGGTTACTCCTGGCTGTCTGCTCAGAAATAGCTCCTGGCAGGCACGGGAGACCATATGGGACACCGGGATTCGAACCAACCACCTTTGGTCCTGGATCGGCTGCTTGCAAGGCAAACACCGCTGTGCTATCTCTCCAGGCCCTATTACTCATTTTTCTAATCTCCCACAGCCCTACTTTCCACATACACTTGAGGATTATGTGCCTGATACCCAACATTTGCTGAACAAAATGAAGCCTTCCTGCTCATAATCAAGGACTTTGATGATTAGGGAGACAGTTGGCTTGTGGGTGGCATCTGTAGATTCAACCATCAGTAATGTCTCTAGAACCAAATAAATCTCCCTTAAACTGTTCCTTAAATGTAAAAATCTTATTTGATTAAAGTTACTGGTAGTAGGTTTTGGGGCATACAAGTGTCAACTCCCCATCACCAGTGTTCCCATACGCTTCCAGTCCCCACCCCCAATCAACTTCTCTCAATCCCTGATGCCACCTTAACAAGTACATTCAAGTTTGGTGGTTTCAACTTAGATCTCATGTTCTTATTGTTGAGTCTGTACTTTAGAAGTAGAGTTACACCACTTGCCCATATTTCCAATAGACCTGAACCCCAAACTCTTGTTTCCATGTTTCTTCCCTTTCTAATCTTCTTTTTTCTTATCTTGATAACCTTAGACCATTTTCAAGGGTATTCATATTATTTATTTTTCACAGCACACTCTGTATCGGCACTGCCTCCACCCAGAACTCAGGACTCTACTTGCTGGCTTACCTGCTCCTCCTTGACCTTCCAGGACATACTGGAAGGTGGGAGAAGCATGACAGGTCTGATCACATGAGAGTGGTGACTCAGGCTGACTTCAGCAGGAGACCTACTGACCATGTCAGCAGCATACCTTTCTGATTATGCTCTGAGACCCAGCCCTTTTTAAATTATTCTTATTCATCTTATTTGTATAAGCCATCTGGGGCTTGTGAGCTGAGAAGTGGGTTTGAAAAGCACCCCAACACCATTAGTCAGCCATGTGACCAAGGGTGCATCAGCCAAAGCAAGCTAGTCATTACTGCTGACTGCTTATGGGGGAAATGATCACAGAAAAAAGAGAGCAGCAGGTGTCTTCTCTGGGACATCTGCATCAACACCAAAAGACACAAAGAAAAATGGTTTCTAACACAGAGTAAAAAATACCCACTAAGTGGGTATTTAAGGTTTCACTAACAATACAACAACAATAGAATTTTGTCAGAGACTCACTGACCCATAACAACTGCCATTATGCAGTGGCAGAGATGTGAACCCTATGGAGAAGTTTTGTAATTTGGCCCAGAGGCAGGGGTTGAGACCCAACGATCTTCCTGGGTTAGGAAGGCTCACTCTGAGGACAGTTTCTGGTAGCTTCAAGCAAAGCCTGGAGAAGTCTTAAGAACCATCAGCATGGACTCAGAGACATCATGAATTAACTTCAATTAGTGCAAATATTTTTAAACTTTATTTAAATAACATTTATCACATAGAGGGGCCAAGTGGCGCTAGATGTAAGGCCTTACCGCGGTTCGTTCTTATGGCGTCCCATATGGTTCCCCCAAGCCAGGAGTGATTTCTGAGCACATAGCCAGGAGTAACCTCTGAGCATCAAATGGGTGTGGCTACCCAAAGGAACAAAAAACAAAAATATTTATCACATAGATGACATAGTTGGTCATGAGGTTATTTCTAGATAAGTGAGAATAACGTTATTAAGAAAGAATAAAGAGGAGCCGGAGAGATAGCATGGAGGTAAGGTATTTGCCTTTCATGCAGGAGGTCATCGGTTCGAATCCCGGCATCCCATATGGTCCCCTGTGCCTGCCAGGAGCAATTTCTGAGCCTGAAGCCAGAAATAACCCCTGAGCACTGCTGTGTGTGACCCAAAAACCACAAAAAAAAAAAAGAAAGAATAAAAAGAAAAAACAGAAGAGAAGAAAGAAAATTTAAAAAAAAGGAAAAGAAGAAAGAAGAAGTTCAGTAGCAAGCTAATTTGTAGAAATTATTGTATCTCTAATAAAATCACTAATGCAGTGGCAGAAGGTTTAGTAAGCTTTTGTTGTTAGCTGTCCATTCTGCTAAATTGGTGTGTTCCTATAGGGATGACAACATCAAATGAAGTTGTCCAGGAATTCAAAGCAAGGTTACTGATACTGTGGCTTTTGTGGGGGCTGTGTTCTCAGTTGCCAGGCCTCCCAGAAGAGGGAGGACATGTGAGGAGGGAAGGAGAGGATGCCTACATTTACTCCAAAAAAAGCTCTGATGATATCAGTCCAAATACTGGCACACCTGAAGTTTAGTCAGATTGGTGTTCCTGAAGAGAATCATAGAAGAGTGATGAAGCAGGGCCATAGGCAAAGTGGTGATTCTGGGTGATAGATGCAGCAGCATGGCTTCAGCAAGGAAGGCACTTGGATGGCCCTCTCCTCCCAAGATTGCCAGCCTTCTGCTGCATGGCCAGTGTACTCATGATTTTTCACAGCTTGGTTTACATTTCTTTCAAGAAAAGAGTGAGTCCATGGAGATGGCCTGGTGCAAACATAGATTAGCCCAAATTATTCTTATTGTTATTCTTTGTTTTTTAGATCACACCTATCGCCACTCAGGTTACTCCTGGGTTACTTCTGCCTCTAGGCTCAGAAATTGCTCCTGGCAGACTCTGAGGACCATATGGGATGCCAGGATTCGAACCACCATCCTTCTGCATGCAAGGCAAATGCATTGCCTCCATGCTATCTCTCCGGCCCCTAGCTCAAATATTTTTATTCAGCTTTTCCGAAGTATGTTTTTAGGACTAGCTGAGGATGGTTAAAGCTACCTCTTAGAGGACAAGAGAAGGGCTACTAAGCTGATCATGTTCTTATCTGTCCTTGTTTATCAATGTCACCCAGGACAAGTGGTTGCTTTTTAATCTGCAATTTAAATCTGTCTATTTCAAGTTCCCAACATCTTTGTATGTGTCAGGGTTTTTACATCGTCACCACACATAATATCTCCATTAATCATAACCACCACAATTAAAGTTTGTATATCAAAAAACCTTCCCACATTCTTGCACTACTCTGGGCTCTTCCCTAATGGTTTTATTTAAGAATGCTTCCCTTCACTCTCATTCTAGATTTGATACTGGAGACTGAGCTGATAGCATTCTATTTGGGGCAAGAAAAAAATATTACTTTTATCAAGATATAAAAGACAAGAAAAATGGAGTGACTATAGATAGATGACTATCAAAGAATATTATATTATAAATCAGTGCCTGGGACAATATTTGTTGTATGAATCAGGAGCATTAGGTTTGGGAAAATCCCTTTTATGTAGTATCTGATCAATTTATATTCTAGCAGCAAAATGAATTTGGACATAGATGCTTTTATTGTTCCTGAGAGATCCTTCCTTCTTTAGAGTGATTCATTCCAGCCGTCTTTTGCACAGGCAAACATTTCTCAAGATTTCTTCCATTAAGTCAACACATAGATCTGGATGGAAAATTGAACTCCAATTACTCCTTGAGGACCAATTTCAGGAGAAAGATTAAGGAGGATTTGAGTTCAGACCCAGAATTGTTCTCAGCAGTAAGTAGCACAACAAAACCATCATCAAGCTAGTGACTCTATATTGGCAAATTTTTTTCATTTTATTATCTATCAGGGGTCTCAAACTCAATTTACCTGGGGGCACTCAAGGGTGTGACCCAAACAACTAAAACAAAAAAAGATTCCTCTAGGGCAGGGCCACAAAATGTTGTACGGAGGGCCGCAAACGGTCTGTGGGCCTCGAGTTTGAGACCCCTGATTAAGTGAACATTTTCCCAGGAATTAGGAATCAAAATTAGTCATCATTGTCCCATTTTATTGCTAAATTAAGAAATTAGCGGGACTGGAGAGATAGCATGGAGGTAAGGTGTTTGCCTTGCATGCAAAGGGTCAGTGGTTCTAATCCCCGCATCCCATATGGTCCCCCCCCCCCCAGCCTGTCAGGATCAATTTCTGAGCATGGAGCCAGGAGTAACCCCTGAGTGCAGCCGGGTGTGACCCAAAAACCAAAAAAAAAAAGAAGAAGAAGAAGAAGAAGAAAGAAATTAGCAGAAAAATAGAAATAAAAGGAGATGAATTATTATGGGCCTGGAGATCTAGCTCAGAGATTCACCTGCTGGAGATTCTGGTTCAACCCCTGATACTCCATGGTCTCCCAAGCAGAACTGGAGTGACCCCTATGAGCACAATGATCCCTGTGTGACTGTCCCCTCTAATCCCCCAAAAACCAACAACAAAAGAGTAACAATTATGTGTTATACAAAGAAGGTCCAAGCATATTCTCTAGAAGTATTTTGCTTCCTTCTGATGGTATTTTCAATATTTTTCAATATATTTAGAAACATATTAGTATCAACTTAAAACAAATGTTTTTTTTATAGCCTTTATCTTTGCTTTCATCTTCATTTATCATCAACATGCATAAACTAAGACTTGAAAACATTGTCAAATAGAATATAATTGTGGCAGAAAACAAATTTTGTTCCTGCTTCCAAACCATGCCCAGGAGTGCTCCTACTCTTCTCCTGAGGTTACTTCTGGTGAGGCTCAGGGGACCATGAGATGTTGGGGATGGGATTCTTCCATGAAAAACATTCTCGGTCTGCTGATTTTTCTTTTTAGCTGTCTCAGAAAGTACTAATTGGTTTATTTATTTATGCATTTATGTACTTATTTGTTTAGGGGAGGACTCCTGAGTGCAAAATTAGTCTGAAGGGTGTCAAATCCTGTAATATTTAGCCAACCAGGCTGGTGATTCAGTGTGAGAACTTGAGGATGTGGAGTTGCTCTGACCTGCCTTGCCATGGACCACAAGGTGACTCCAGTGATGCTGGTGTCATAAAGCTAGTTTAGCTTCTGTGTGGGTATCCTTGAACTCCCTATGTCCAAATAGCATGCAAACTGCCCATGTGTATGATAGTGTTTCTTTCTTACACAGCTTAAGTAGGTCGTTTTAGAGGCCACTTCATGTCTAGGACTCTCTTTGACCCATGTAAACATCACTCGTCCTGTATCTATGTGCACCATGTGTAGCATGTCTCTTGGTCTGACCCACACACAACTGGCCCTGTGCAAATCCCTGGTCCTCTAGTTTAGGGTATGCTGCTCTGTTGTTTGTTACTGGGGTACCTGGCCTGCTTCTCAAGGTCTGTAGTCCTGCAGATCTTTATGCTCTTGGCTGTCCTTTGTGGCATGCAGTGGATGAGAACTACTACTTCCCTCCCTACCATGAATAAGGTTTGTTCAAAGAGGAATTTGCCCATAGTGTTCCCTTTTCAAATGTACTTATTCCTGCCTCTTGGCCATTTGCATTATTTACCTAAGGGCTTATTCTTCTTGTTGGTAAAATTTAAAAAAGGCTAACTTTTAAGTCTTACCATATCATCACTAAGTTGTCTGGTGTTCCCCCCACTTCCTCTCCACTGTAACACTGGGGGACTTGGGAGTCACAGCCAACCATGCTTAGAGGCTTCTAGGATTTCCCCAGCTACAAGTGCAGCCTGGGAGACCATGTGTTGGCAGGGATTGGCAGGGATTGAACCATGGTTGTCACCATTATCCTATAAACCATGGTCTATGTTGTAGCATGTGTCCTAACTGCTGGACAATCTTATGCACTGTCTCTCTGTAAAAATTGACAAGGATCTCTTTTGAAGGTGATAAAACCCCCAAATTACCAAACTTGTGGAGGCAGCGATAGTACAGCAGGAAGGACATTTGCCTTGCACTCAGCCAACTAGGGTTCAATACCTGGCATCCCATATGGTCCCCTGTGCCTGCCAGCAGTAATTTCTGAGTGCAGAGCTAGGAGTAATCCCCTGAGTGCTGCGGGTGTGTCCCCAAAACAAAAACAAGTCACCAAACATAAAATTACACCATGGTAAACTAAGCCATTGGTTCAATGCACTGAAAGGTAAAATTCCAACAAGAGAAGATATTGGATAACTTCGGTTCTACTTTTTTAGTGATTAGGACATTAAGTGGAAGTATCATTTACATGGATAAATAAATGCAAACCCATGATTAAGAAGAAACAAAGCAGTTGCTGATGGACCTATGCTTGGACTAACAATGCATGTCTTACACTTAGAAAGATGGTTTGGGCTAAGCTCCTATAAGGAATGCAGCTCTTGAATTTGTTGTTTCAATGAGTCCAGCATATTATGATATGAGTCCTTTTCCAGAGAACTTTAATAGAGTTGAGTAAAGAAAGCAGTAACAGTCAACAGTTTATACTGGTCAAAAATCATTAGAAATACAATATACACCCCATGAGTTAGAAACCAGTGATGAGAACTGTTGGCTCTGTTGATTGCATCAGGTTGGACTTGAATTATACAGAGAGGAGAATTCAGCTCCAGTGATGGAATTTACAATTTTTTATATAAAGAAACTATTACTGAGGAGTGTTGCCCTTCCATATTATCCAAATTATAATTACAAAATGGAAGTCTTGAAAGCTCAAGTGTTTATTCATAATCTTGGCCAGATTCCACTTTGGAAGAGTAAGATAGGTTAAAACTGCAGCCAGTTCAATTATTTAATTTCACTGTATTGAAGCTCAAGGGTGCCAAATGATCTCATTACCAAATTATATCCTAAGGTCATACAGGGAAAATAAGCTAGTCTATGCCAGGCAAAGTACTCCCAAGAGCAATTCGTAGCCAAAGGTATTTGGGAAGTCACAAATATGGCTGTGTTTTTCATGGTAAAATTCCATGCAACTCTTTTGGTATGTTGGAGAGTTCTCCTGGAGAGCTAGGCACCTAACCTAGCTTCCAAAGCATTAAGGCCAAATAGTTATGGAAAAGACACAGAGAAACATGTGAATGACAACTAGTAGCAGTTTAAAAAGCAATTTTATATTAGAGGTTTTTTTTGTTTTTGTTTTTGATTTTTTGTTAAGGCAATTGAAGTTTATAAAAATCATTCCAGAAAACAGTACATTGCAGTGTAATAAATAAATGTGTCTTTCAGATTACATATTCACAACATTTTAAGCACTCTATCCAGTCAGAGATGTGAAAGATGGGGAAATTACAAATTAAGAAGAGAAGAACAAAAAACTTTTAGCCTTTAGTCTTCAGGCTTTTGAATTTCTTCTCTTTTCTTTTCTTTTCTTTTTTTTTTTTTTTTAACATGGTGGGACTTTGTAGTTTCAAAGGGCTCAGGTTCCCTCTTAAAAGAAAATGTCTACTACCTCTGTCCAGGCAAGAAATACCCCCAAACAAAGCAGTTTCATTGTGCTTTCGAGTAATTCCAGAACAAGGATATTATAAGAGCCCCAAAGGAGTCGTTTGAGATCAGGGTAAATATATACCTCGGACTGGATTGGAGACAACCATTTGATTTAGGAATTGGCTCTCTTCAAAGACTCTGGAGTGTAAAGTCTCATGTAAATGATCCACATGAACAGTATGTCAGTCTCCCGGTCTAAATGGAGGTGACTATTCTGTGAAAGGCATCTAACCCTCCCTCCAAACTCCTTCTACATTTTCCAAATGAAAAAGACTAGCATTGTGCATTGATCGTCCAACGAAAGGCTATTACCACTCAAGTATATTTCAGAAGTGCCAAAGAGGGGTGCTGTGAATCTATTATCTTGTGCCTTAGGATTTTGTCATTTTCTTAGCTTGCTGTGTGGTAGACCGAGGTCTCGCTCAAGTTGGCAAGCCCCAGTCCTACACTAAGCCTGATTTCTTCATTCACAGCTCTGTGGACCTCATTGGAAAGTGAAGTGTGTGTGGGCAGGTGTTTCATAAAAAGAGATGTGAATCAACCAGAAGACCCTAGTTCAATACTCAGCCTTGGCCCCATGTTGCTCTTTGTCCAAAGAAAGTTATTAGCTTCTCTCTGTCATTCCTTGGCTTGGCTGGGAAAATGTATGTCTATAGCCAGTCCTGCTTGTATCAACCCCTAAGTGTCATGACACTACTTGAAATTACTGTTGGTGCTTCAAGTTGCAGCTTTTTTCAAATTTTTTTAGTAAAAAATTTTTTTTGCCATACCCAGAAGAGATCAGAGATTACTCTTGTCTCTGCACTCAGAAATCACTCTTGGCAAGCTCGAAGGACCATATGGGGTGCCAGGGATTGAACATGAGTGGGCAGTGTGGGAGGCAAATGCCCCACCCACTGTGCTATTTCTCAAGCCCCTCAATTTGGAACTTTGTTTCTTTGTCAGATTGTAGAAGGAGGGTTTGGTGGGGATAAAGTAGAAATTCTTACAGGTTTTGAAGTGAGACAAAAAACTTACAGGTTTTGAAGTGAGAAGAAACTTAATCTTCCTGTCTTATTAAGTGGAAGGAATAATTAATTCTTTCTACAATTATGCTAGAGATAAAAGATAATGAACGATCGTGTCTAGACCATTCTAGACATTCAATGATGGTGATGTATAGCAATTGTTACCTCTACGAGTGATCAGATGCCAAGGTGCAATCCAATTGCTAGGGGCTCTGGAAACATTGTCCAAAACAATACAATGGTCTTTTGTAAAAAGGATGCTGCTCAGGTCTGAAACCTCAAAGAAACTCAGAAATAGTATTGCAGGGGCTGTAGCAATAGCACAGTGGTAGTACTTTTGCCTTGCATGCAGCCAACCTGGGACAAATCTGGGTTCAATTCCCAGCATCCCATAGGGTTCCCCAAGCCTGCCAGGAGAGATTTCTGAATCACCTTGAGTGCCACTGGGTGTACCCCCCCCAAAAAAAAGAAATGGTATTGCGTGGCCAATGTCTTCGATGTGGAAACTGCGACTCTTATGCTGGATGCACGGCATAGTTGGCTAACCTTTCAGTGTCAAGTCTAATACCCATGGCAACATGGGCCAACTCTAGGGGCTGGTGGTGTGGTGTTGGGAGAATGTAGGGCATGTGCCTCTCTCAGACACACAGATACTGATGGCAGAGGGACTGGTGATACTTATTTCTGCAGTCGACTGATATAATAAAGTATTTATAAATTCATCACGTATCTGGGGCCTGAGCACAGTGGGTAGGGCATTTGCCTTGCATCTGGCGACTTGAGTTCGATTCCATATGCTTCTTGGAACCTGCCAGGAGCGATTTCTGAGTGCAGAACCAAGAGTAATCCCTGAGTGCTGCAGAGTGTGGACCAAAAACAAGAACAGAAACAAGTTAATTACATAGCAATGAGCATAAGTTTACATCAAATGAATTGCTAGCTCTTCATTATTTCTGAAATATTTCTGTGAATATTGAAAGGCTTAAAATAATGTAATAGGGCTTGGGGAGATAGTCAGTAGTCTCGCATGTAGCATGATTGGGTGGGTAGCATATATTGTTCCTTGAATTCTGCTAGGAGTGATCCCTCAGCATAGAGCTAGAAGTAAGCTCTGAGCACTGCAGGGAAATAGTACTGGAAATAAGACCCTTGTTTTGTTGCTGACCCCCGTTAAAATCCTAGCACCATATGTACTCCCTTAAGCACTACTAGAAATCACTTTTGAGCACAGAGATAGGAGTAGTCCCCAAGTATTTCTAGACATGTCCCAACGTTCTCCCTCTCTCAAATAAGAAAATTATTGTCAAAAGTAACAGTACAGAAAATGGAAGGTTATGCCTGAGTTTGTTTTCATGGATTTTAGTTGGCAAATCTCCTTCTTTTTGGAAGGGGGTAACACTTATTTTTTTATTATCAGTATAAAATTATTATGGTGCCAGAAAGATAGAACACAAATGAAGGTGCTTTCATGGCATGTGACTGTGACTGCAATATCAGGGTTTGAATATTGTTGAATCTGGCACTGCATATGGTCTCCAAGCACTGTCAGGCACAATCCCTATTGTACATAACCAGGTGTGATCCCTGAACATCACCAGGGTTGGCCCCCAAACAAACATTATTCTTTCAGTTTAGGTAGCAGTGGATAATGATGTCGACCTTTATGTATAGTTTTTTTTTTTTATGTACAACACTGCTCTTTCTCTCACCAGTGCTCAAACCACCTACCTCTGTCCTTGTGTCCTTCTGGTTCTCCTCTTCCTCCCCATTCCCTGCTTGGCAATTCCAGGTTTTTGGTTTTTTAGGTCTTCAGACCACACTCAGTGTTCAGTGCTTATTCCTGGCTCTGTGCTCAGGGAGCACTCCCAGCAGTGCTCTGTGGATCTTATGTGGTGCTGGGAATCACCAAGCGACTAATGCATAAAAGGGCCGGAATCTACCCACTGAGCTTTCTCTCCCTAGCATTCTCCCTTTCTCCTCTTGTTCCTTAGGGCCACTGTTACAAACTGTGGCCACCCGGACAGGGATACATCCGCCCACCCAGCTGGAGGCCAAAGTTCCACGTCAAAGTGTTAATACAGCATCGCTCCCTGGATCGCTGCAGGGGACTTGTCCTTACCCAACCCCTCTAGTGGATGTGAGTGATTGAAGCCCCATCAAAGCATTCTGCTTTCCCATTGGGGCTCCTTGTGACTGATTCTCTGGCCTCTCCTCTCTACTCCCTTTTCTTCTCCTCTCTCCTCTTCCTTCTCTCCCCTTTCCTCTCCTATCTTCTCTTCTCTCCTCCCTTCTCCCCTCCCCTCGCCAATCTCTTCCCCTCTCCTCCCTCCTCTCTTCTCTTCTTACCGCCCCTTCCCTCTCCTCCCCTCTTCTCTCCTTTCTTCTCCACTTCTCTCTTCTCCACTTCTCCCCTCTCCTCTCTACACCTTTCCCTCTCTTCTCCTCCCTCCTCTCTTCTCTCCTTACCGCCCCTTCCCTCTCCTCCCCTCTTCTCTCCTTTCTTCTCCACTTCTCCTCTCTTCTCCACTTCTCCCCTCTCCTCTCTACACCTTTCCCTCTCTTCTCCTCTCCTCTCCCCTCCCCTCTGATTCCTCTCCTCTCCTCTCTACTCCTTTCCCTTCTCCTCTCTATTCCTTTACTTTTCCTCTCTTCTCTCCTATCCCTCCCATCTCCTCTCCCCTCCTTTCCTTTCCTCTCCTTTTCTCTCCTCTTCTTCCCTCCCCTCCCCTCTCTCCTCCTCCACTTTCCCCCTCTCTTCCAATCTCTCCTCTCCTCCAATCTTTCCTCTCCTATTCTATCCTGCTCTCTCCTCTCCCTTCCTCTCTCCTCCCCTCCCATTCCTCTCCTCTCCTCTCTCCTCCCCTCCTCTCCGTTGCCCTCTCCTCTCCTCCTCTCCTCTCCTCTCCTTTCCTCTTCTCTCCTCTCCTCTCCTCTCCTCTCCTCTCCTCTCCTCTCCTCTCCTCTCCTCTCCTCTCCTCTCCTCTCCTCTCTTCTCTTCTCTTCTCTTCTCTTCTCTTCTCTTCTCTTCTCTTCTCTTCTCTTCTCTTCTCTTCTCTTCTCTTCTCTTCTCTTCTCTTCTCTCCTCCTCTCTTCTCCTCCTCTCTTCTCTCTCTCTTCTCCTTTTCTATCCTCTCCCTTCCTCTCCCCTCCCGTCCCATCTCTTCTCCTCCAATCCTCTCCTCTCCTTTTCCCTTTCGGCTCATTCTGGGCCATACCTGGCAGTGCTCAGGGCTTACTCCTTCCTTTGTACTCAGGGATCAATCCTGGAAGTACTCAAGGGACCACATGTGGTGCTGTGCAAAGCAAGTGGTTCACTGGTTGTGCTCTCTCTTTCTGGTCTCTTTTCTTTTATTTGGTTTTTGGGTTACACCTGACAGTGCTCAGGGGTTACTCCTAGATCTGTGCTCAGAAATTGCTCTTGCAGGCTTGGGGGACCATGTGGGATGCTGAGGATTGAACTCAAGTCCATCTCGGGTCGTCCACATGCAAGAAAAACTGCCTACTGCTATGCTATCGCTCTGGCCCCTCTGGTCTCTTTTCTTAAAAGGTCACTAAATGTCTTGGGTTGGGGATTTACCCAGACCAAGGACGACTCATGTGCAAACACCATTTTTACAGTAGCCTGGAGCTTATCTATTCCTGGAGGAATCACAAACCTGGATGGTGCAAGCAGATGAGGAGGGATACAGATTCTTGCATCATCTTAGAGTGGCCACTGATGGTCATTCCTGGGGACCAGGGCAAGAACTCAGATCCCCAGGCACCGGTGAACCTGTCTGAGCTTTGGAATCTTGGAATGTGACCCAGTGCTTTACTAGTGACCTGAGATATGATCACCCTGGCGTGACCATGCCCAGGTTGTTGAGGAACAGGTTTCTAATTTCTCTATGTCTGCTTGTTTAGGTTTTTATGCCACTCCTAGCTGCATTCTGGGATCTTTCACTAAGCTCAGCATTCCTGCTATGCTGTCTCTCCACCATCAAAGGTTGTAGCTGCCTCTGGTTCTCATTCAGTTCCTTCCCTTCAGTTCTATTTCACTCTAATGTCCTTTCCACATATTCCCTCTCCTTTGCTTCAATGTGACAGCTTTTATTGCTTGTAAGCAAAACTTCTAGAGTCATGTTAGTTGCAAATGAATTTTTTTTTTTTGGTTTTTGGGCCACACCCGGTGATGCTCAGGGGTTACTCCTGGCTGTCTGCTCAGAAATAGCTCCTGGCAGGCACGGGGGACCATATGGGACACCGGGATTTGAACCAACCACCTTAGGTCCTGGATTGGCTGCTTGCAAGGCAAACACCGCTGTGCTATCTCTCCGGGCCCATGAATTTGTTATTATCCACGTATGACCAGCAGGTTCCAAAGAAAAGCAGAATCCCAGGGCCAGTAGCTTCAGAAGTGTAACTGCTAATAAGTACATTAATTTTGACAGGACATTGACTATTGACTACCAAGTCAGACCTTTGTAGTACATTTTTACACAAGTTAATATAAAAATAAGGCAGGACATAAAGGCATAGCAGATGTTTAGTATTTTACCCTTTCATGTCTAGACCTGAAATGGGAATTCAAGTTATTTTTGAAAAGTGTGAATTGAGACAGAGACTGAGACTCAAAGATTGGAGGTAAAACAATTTAAGAAAAGAAGAATTAAGGGCTGGCAAGGTGGCACTAGAAGTAAGGTGTCTGCCATGCAAGCGCTAGCCAAGGAAGGATCGAGGTTTGATCCCCCGTTGTCCCATATGGTCCCCCAAGCCAGGGGCAATTTCGGAGCACTTAGCCAGGAGTAACCCCTGAGCATCAAATGGGCGTGGCCCGAAAAACCAAAAAAAAAAAAAAAAAAGAATTCAAACATAAGCCTTCTTTTTTAATGTTTTTGGCTACTGAGGCAGTTCTCTAATATCTTTCCCAATTGTGAAATTTAAATGATTTGCTCTACATTTCATTAATTAATTTTCTTTCTTTTTTTTTTTTTTTTGGTTTTTGGGCCACACCCATTTGACGCTCAGGGGTCAATGCGCTCAGAAGTCGCTCCTGGCTTGGGGGACCATAAGGGACACCAGGGGATCGAACCGCGGTCCGTCCTAGGCTAGCGCAGGCAAGGCAGGCACCTTACCTCTAGCGCCACCGCCCAGCCCCTAATTAATTTTCTTATCTCAATCAATTTACTTGTTGATCAATTGACAATGTGGAGTTGGTTAAAAAGAATTTCAGCTCCAAATTTTGGGATTAGACAATTTAGTATGCCCAGAGCCCATAGTCAAATTTATAGCAGGATGTTTTATTGGTGGGGTCTCCCTGTATTTAGGCCAAAAGATTTTTCTTTCTATTTCCCCCATCTTTTTCTGTGCCTATACAACAACAACAACAACAACAACAACGACAAAATCAACAACAAAAATAACTGCCACACCCCCTTTTCTCTTTTCTTTTTTAAAATATTTTTTAAGAATTTTTAATTTTTTGTTTTGTTTTTTGGGTCACACCTGGCAGCGCTCAGGGGTCACTCCTGGCTCCTGGCTCAGAAATCACTCCTGGCAGGCTCCCGGGACCATATGGGATGCCGGAATTTGAACCACCAACCTTCTGCACACAAGGCAAATGCCTTATCACCATACTCTCTCCCCAGCCCCATTTTTACGATTTTTTTTTAAAAATTGTATTATGACCAATGCAAATTGGTCTTTCACAGTTATATTTAAGGTACATAGTGACAGTGAATTAGGACCATTCCCACCATCAGCGTTGTCCTCCCTCCATTCCTTTTCCCAGCATGCATTATATACCACTCCCTTGCCCCCTGGACTGCTGTAATAGGTCCCTTCTATGTATAGCTTGATGTAGATTGGGTTATCTTGATTCTTTAGTCATTGGCTTTGGGTTTGGTGTTAAGGTCTGATCATTTTTTTTTATCTCCATTCAATGTTCATGTGACCATTTGTTCCTGGTACCATCCACTTTCCCCCCATCACTTTATGAGGCAGAACCAGATTATTCAATTTCTTTAGTTTTGTTGGAAAAAAATAAGCTGGGAGGAGCCAATCTAGAAGCTTTAAATATAAATTTAAAAGAAGAAAAAAAAAACCAAAACAAGCAATGATAGGGCCGGAGAGATAGCATGGAGATAAGGCGTTTGCCTTGCGGGCAGAAGGGCGGTGGTTCAAATCCCAGCATCCCATATGGTCCCCCAAGCCTGCCAGGAATGCTTTCTGAGCATAGAGCCAGGAGTGATCCCTGAGCGCTGCCGGGTGTGACCCAAAAACCAAACCAAACCAAACCAAACCAAACCAAATAAAACAAAAAAAAAAAACAACCCCCCCCAAACAAGCAATGACAAAAACCACAATTAAAAATACAACAACAAAACAACACCACCAAGAAAGAACAAAAAAAAAAGGAAGGGGGGCTGGTGTGGTAAGGTCTTTTGTGTGTGTGTGTGTGTGTGTGTGTGTGTGTGTGTGTGTGTGTGTGTTACACAGGCACAGTAAATATTGGGGTAATTAGAAAGGGAATTCCCTTGGCTTGAGATATACAGAGTTTCTCCACTCTTGAAGCATACTGTCATAGGAATAACTACAGGCTCCAGACATGCTCATTGTCAAACCCCAAGGTCTTTTTATGGTGCCAGGAAATGTTCTGCTCAGTGTGGCTGTCAAAATCAATCCTCTGAAATTAGAGATCCTTGTATTTGCACAGGTCATAGAATGAAGTCTAGGATAAAGCAGATTCAGAAGTTCTGGATCCAGAAGTTCTTCTCTGTCATGGTTGTTGTAGTCATTCTTTTGTAATTAGTGATCTTGGTTTTTGCACAGATCCTAGGATGGATATTAGGATAGTCTTTCCTTATGGTTCCAGAAGTTCTGCTTAGTCTTCTGTAGTTAGTGATCTTGGTTTTTGCACAGATCCAAGGAAGGAATGTCTTCTGATTTCATCTTAACCATTAGGTGATGTGGTAGGACAACCTGATCTTAGATCAAGTTGTTATTTCCTCCTGGTCAGGATGTCATATCAACCTGGCACAAGTTGGTGCCAGAGCAGTATTAGAAATTTCTGGGGAGAGTTTGCTTCCTGGTGCTGTTGCAGAGAACTGTGTTGGTTCTATGTCTGGGATCTAGGGCTCAAAATTGGATGGTTGCTGCTTGATCACATAGAGTCTAAGTTGGATCCACATGACACATGTTCAGGGTGGGAGGTGTCCCTGTATTATAAAATGTATGGGTTATTATCCCTAGTAGATAAGAGCTTGTTTTTATACATAAAATTTCCCCTTTTTTAGTATGCCTTTGCAAAAAGAAAAGGTGCCATATTATATTGCTGGTGCATTTGGTGGTAAGACTGACAAACTATACAATCTGTGCTCTGGTTTTGACCTGAGTTTTACCCCAAGCAAGACATTTTGTTCTAGAATTTTAATTTTCTATCTTTTAAATAAGGCCTCCCACCTTTTTCATAGAACCTTGGAATACAGATAACTTTGTTTTACCACATATTTCTACATTTTTCTATAAAACTAAGAAGAAAGGAATAAAGAGAGGCTCTGAGCCAAGGGCCAAGTGGTCTTGGATGCATTGTTGGGGAAAAAATAAGGACTGAACTAAATATCCAAGCCAAAGTCAATGACAATAGAATTATTAGGCCTTAACTTTAACAAACTAAATTTAAATGGGCCTGTAATACTGGCAGGCCAGAGGGCAAAGTGTGGTGGTATAGGATACACTCTGGAGTCATTGGTGAAGGGAAGTTGACACTGGTTGTGGGAATGGCCCTGAATCACTGTATATTTAAAATTTAACTATGAAGGACTTTGTAGATCACAACTGTTTCAATAAACTAAAATATATCTCAAAAGCTCCTATATTTGCTGTTGTCTTGTTCAAAGTGTGACAATTGCTCCCTCTTCTGGTGATTTATAGAAACTACAGTTTATTGTTCTCTTCTGACAGGTAAAATACCAAAGAGGGTGCACAGTGAATAGGGCCCGTGCCTTGCATCCTATGACCTGGGTTTGGTTCCTTGCACACCATATGGTCTCCCAAGCCTTCCAGGAGTAATCTCTGATCCTTGATCTGGGAATAAGTCGTCAACACAACCAGGAATTTCCCTCCCCAAACACACACACACACACACTCACACACTCACTCACAAATACTGCACCCAACAATAACAACAAAAACATTTGTTCTCAGCTATAGAGATTTTTTTTTGGGGGGGGGCATATTTGGCAGCGGTGTTTAGGAGTTACTCCTGGCTCTGTGCTCAGAGATTGGTTCTAGAATGGCAGGCTTGGGGGACCATCTGGAATGCAGGGAATGAAACCCAGATTCGTCCTGGTCGGCTGTGTGCAAGGCAAATGCCCTACCACTGTGCTATCGCTTGGACCCCAATGTTCTCAGTTATATTCTTTTTTGTTTGTTTGTTTTTGTTTTTGTTTTTGGGTCACACCACCGTCCTTCTGCATGCAAGGCAAATGCCTTACCTCCATGCTATTTCTCTGGCCCCCAGTTATAGAGATTCTTAAAGTCTCTGTGAATTTCCCCCTGGGCTGAAATGAGAGAAATATTAAAAAAGCTCTTCCACAGAACAAAGCTATTTATTGTGCAGAGTCAACGTAGCTCTCTGAGCTCCTCTCTGAGCCTCATTAAACCATGACGTTAGAGGTCTCTGGAGTCAGGGCCACTTTCTTGGCACCACCCTGAGGATGTAAACAGAGCTGCACACAAAGATCCACAGCCTTAACGAATGGGATGCAGCAGAAAAGACCCCGTCCTGACATGTACCAAAGACTTTCCTAGGTAAATGAATGTATCGTACAAACTTCAAAGCAAGGCTTCTGAGCATGTTTTTCCTCTGTATTTTTTGGTTTTGGCTTTGACTTTCTTTGCTTTTTCTAAGCCATACCTGGTGCTGCTCAAGGTTCACTCCTAACTCTGTGCTCAAGGCTCACAATAGGCAGGACTCAGGGACGACATTGGGTACTGGGGATGGAACCTGTTTTGGCCAGGTTTAAGGCAAGCGCCCTCCCTGCTCTACTGTTTCTGCTTAGCCTTGATACCCATGAGTTTCATCTGGTTTGCTATGAAGGTTACACACCTCTTGTTCTATTGTCCCTCTTTTTTTCCACCTTTTGCAAACTGAGTGTTTTCAAATTTATTTCCAGTCTCCCAAAGGACACACACATATTCTGACTCCTACAATTGCAGTTTTTTCACTCTGCAGTCTTTTCACTCTGCAGAGCGAGGGTCTAGCTCCATCCCTTTCTACCCTTGCATGAACACTGCTTCCTCCCAGTGACTAACCATCTTCCCCTGACAGTTGCTGTCTTTCTTCAGACTGAGCCACTTTTATTCCACCACATACCTTGCTCTAGGCTGTTACTTGTCCCACATCAGTTATCATTCATTTACTCGACTTTGTAAATTTTATTTTGGGTCACACCTGTGGTGTTGGGGGAGGGAATCCAACCCTGGCCTCCTACATGCAAAGCAAAGCATATGCTCTGAACATTGAGCCATCTCCCGGTTCTTATTTACTCTTGGTTTACATCTTATTTACTCTTATTTACATCTCTTGGTTAGGCATCTTTGAACAGAAGGTCTCTGGTGTCTTCTTCCTCCTGGGTTCTTGATCTATTCCATGTAGATAATTACTCACAACCTGTTGTTTTAATATAAATTAAAGAGTCCTAAAGTTGGTGTGGGGATGGTGAGGCCTTTTTCAGTTAGGGTGGGCTCCCACAGCCCCTATGGCCTGGCGAGTATGTAGGTTGCATGGTGACAGCAGAAAAATTCACAAAGCAGTCAGATGGAATTCCAGGTGTCAGCCAGCTTTATTTTACAGTCCTATCCTAACTGCCATATACATTTCCTCACATAGCTTCTATGCTAGCCTTTTCCAAGTAGCCACTTCTCTGCTTCTCTGACTCTCTGCCTCTGTCTCCCTTTCCTTTTTCCTTGCTTCCTTGCTAACTGACTCCCTTTGCTGATGCTACTGTTGCTGCTTCTTTGCTGATGCTTCATTGCTGATGCTAAATCTCTCTGTTGAATCTATCTGTTGATTCTCGCTTTTGCCACACTTCTCTTTCTTTTTTTCTTTTCTTTTTCTTTTTTTTTTTTTTCGGCCACACCCGTTTGATGCTCAGGGGTTACTCTTGGCTAAGCACTCAGAAATTGCCCCTGGCTTGGGGGGGGACTATATGGGATGCCGGGGAATCGAACCACGGTCCTTCCTTGGCTAGAGCTTGCAAGGCAGACATCTTACCTCTAGCGCGACCTCGATGGCCTCCACACTTCTCTTTCTAACTGTCCTTCTTAATCCCTCTCTCTCCATATGCAGACTCTTTTATCAGCCCAGGTGTGGGCTGTTCTGATCATTCAGGTGGGATAAATAAGAAGTTGGAGGAGGAGATTCTTTTCTTTTTGTACAGTGGGAGGAGATACTTTTTTGTATTATTACAGAAGCATTATTGATCTGTCTAGAACATCCATGTTTCTTTTCATAAGCTTCTATAAACAAAATCACAAGAACATTTCTGCAGATAATACAGTTTGAAAATAAGCTGCTATGTAAGCTATACAATATAACATAGCAATTGAGGAACATTCACTAGGATAGCTGAGAACTTTCAAAATTCTAACATGCATTTCCCCAGAATTATGCAAACAAATATCAAAGTTAGATACAACATTTTCTCTTTGCATTGGGGGCTTAGAACAAAACAGTAAAATTCATACAAATAAAATACAATTTAACCAGCAAGACAATGACCGATGCAAATAGAGTCAAGAGATATAACCTGGACCAAAGTTAAGATGCAGGAAGTTCTGAAGATAGGCTGCCAAGGATGCGGGGAATCCACTCCTCTTCCTGCTACCAGTCCTTTTCCAAGGAGATTTCTTTCTGGCTTTTTTTCCCAATCAGTGACCTCTATTTGCAGTTTGGAAGGCCATGATTCTCGGAATAGGTAGGAGAAAGGTTAGGTGCCTAGACCTCTGGTGGGGGGAGCTCCAAATTTTCAGCTCTTCCCCCTTCATTTCTAGTGTATGTCCTGCCTGAAGGAGCCTCCATCATGTTCAAAACGGATGCCACATGTGTTCTGGGCTCTCCATACTCAGTCCAGCTTAAGAAAGCCATGACTGGGCCGGGCGGTGGCGCTAAAGGTAAGGTGCCTGCCTTGCCTGCGCTAGCCTTGGACGGACCGCGGTTCGATCCCCCGGCGTCCCATATGGTCCCCCAAGCCAGGAGCGACTTCTGAGCGCATAGCCAGGAGTAACCCCTGAGCGTTACCGGGTGTGGCCCAAAAACCAAAAAAAAAAAAAAAAGAAAGCCATGACAAACCACCATAAGGCCAAAGCACTCACCATTGTTGCAGTCTTTTTGGGTCCAGGATTCAAGTCAGTCTAAGGTTTGGGTGCCATTTGTTGGTTTAAATTAAATTCTCTCTCTAACTCTCCTTCTTGATCCCTCTCTCTCCCAAGCAGACTCCTCTACCCGCCCATTCCGGGTATGGGCAGAACTGATCATTTAGGAGGGATAAACAATAAGTTGGGGAAGGAGGGACCCACAACACCCCAATCCCAAAGGGAATGGGAAGCAGGTCTGGAACAGAGCTGCCACAGGAAATAATTCAAACCAAGTTGAAAGGATGACATGGATCTAGGGATCCTTCCATTATTGGAGAGAAAGAGCGATCCTCCAGAGCCTCAGTTTTTATTGGGAAGAATAGGACCTCTCCCATGAATGGAAAACAGGTTGGGGTAGAGAACTTATTTGTAAAATAAAAGTAAAAATCTACTAGCTGCTGACACCTCATCAGACATCATGTTTCTAACTCCTTAGGTGGATGGATACTGGTGGATAAATAATAATAAGCAGGCAGAAAATATATTCATTGGAGTTGGCTCTCTCTGCTATGTCTCTTCTTCGTGCTCTGTCTCTGGAGCCCAAAACCAGCTCCTTCCTTTATTTAAACCAACTACTAAATCCTAGAAGGGGGAAGGTCAACTCAGATACAAAAACTACTATCCAGTAGGCTTTTACAACAAAAAGAAGAGGTTAGGAAAAAAGAAAGTTGAGGGAACACCTTTATTTAGGCTTTTACCTAGATTCACCTTATACCTATCTAGAGGTTCTTCCTGCCCAGTTCCTAGTTCCAGGAGGTAGGATTTAGATATGTAAAGAATAAGCTATCTTTGATTAGGGTGAAGACCTATTAATCCAACAATCCCAACAATGTTAAAGGATTGCACACATTCAACAAGGCATATGCCCCCTCCAAGCTGTTGTGCACAGGAAGGCAGGAAATGACAATTTGAGCCACCCCAATCTAAACGCTGAGTAAGGCAGCAGTAGTAATGTTACTCACTGCAATGGACACAGAGCTGTGATAACCTGACAGAAAGTAGAAAAAACAGGCCCAGGAAAACATGGCTGGAAACTTGCCTGCCAGCTCCTGGAGGTGTACAGATGCCTCTGGAAATACATTTTTCTAGACACTGAGGTATTGTTTCTCATCATCTCTCTCATCTCTCATCATCATTTCTCATGTATCTTTTTTTTTTTTTTTTGGTTTTTTGGGTTACACCACCCTGCTGCGCTCAGGGGTTACTCCTGGCTATCTGCTTAGAAATCGCTCCTGGCAGGCACGTGGGTGCATATGGGATACCTGGATTCCAACCACCTTTGGTCCTGGGTCGGCTGCTTGCAAGGCAAATGCCCTACCATTGTGCTATCTCTCCAGCCCCATTTCTCATGAATCTTATTATCTCATGTATCCCCCAAAGTTGACTGACTGTCTTGATGGATCAGGACTCATCTTTTGTTCCCCTGAATTATAGTCTAAGTCTTGTTCCTGGAAGGGCGCCGTCCTGTGAGGATCCCCCACTTCCTACCTGCCTGTCCTCCAAGAGTGAGCTCATTCTGTTGGCCAGGACCCAGGGAAGACAGGGATTGCCCACACCCAGTGACTCGGCCTTTTCAGACATGCAACAGAAATACATTTGTTCCTAGAAACTGAAATCTGGTGATGCTCTTGTTGGGGCTTGTTTGGGTGATCCTGGCCTGGGACAACATTGGGCAGAGAGTATGTTACCCCCCTCCCCCCCCCCCTTTCCTCCTGCTCCAGTCTGGCATCTTCTCTGATGAACAATGACACAGTTCTCTTGAGTTCTTTAAGAGCCACAGGGGCTGGGCTTGATGAAAAGAGAAAGAAGGAGACATGAAAACTGCCGGGCATTACTGCTTTACATACATGAGGGGAAAAAAAAAATCAAGTTTGAAGAGAGACAATTCAGATTGATGGAATATAAGAAACAATAAACAATTAAAATATTAATTATTTTTATCAATAAGCCAAATAATCTGTGGTTACTAGTCAACTAAATGGAAAGTTTTAGTTGAATAAAATTTCATTCCTGTATCATAGGATATCATAAGCCCTTCACAAATACAGGAAAGAAACATAAATTTGAACTTAAATTCTTTTGGAAGGGGGCACACCCAAGCTCTTGGCTCTACACTCAGAGTTCACTCCTGGCCGGGCTCAGGGACCACGTGGGGTGACAGGGTTAGAATCTGGGTTGCTTGTGTGCAAGGTAAGCACCCTTTGTGCTATCTGACCTTTCTGGCCTAGGACTTTTAAGGACATACAGATCACAGTATTTTGTGTGCAGGAAAAGAGATCAAATTAGTGGGGTCAAAATTCAGTGGGGGATATTTTACTTATTACTAAAATGTAAACAGTGATTTCTAAGTCAACATAGGAGCAACTACTATAAAATCATTAAGGAGTGTCCCCTCCCTTTACTTTTCTGCTGACGTCATTTGAGTTCCAGGAGCTGTTGGGAAGTACTTTATTTATTTAAAAATTATTATTTAAACTCTGTGATTTACATAGTTGCTCATAATACATTTGTTTCTGCCATTTCATATTCCAACATTAATCCAACTATCAGTGTAAAATCCCTCCACCACTCCTGCCTCCAAGCCTGCCTCCAAGGCAGGCACAAAATAATTTACATTATATCACTTGTTTACAACTAAGTAGTAATGCAATTATCAATAAAACTACAGCAAAATTACAATTTTTAAAATATTATATCTTGCAATGGGGTCATTAAGTCATAGTCTGAAGGTTTACTAAGCTGTTTGTTGCTAATGGATCACACTGTGTTTGGTTTTTTTTATTAACCATGGGTAATCCCTGTGATACTTTGACATCTGATTTAGTGTGTTCCTACTGGGGTGTCAGTACTAATAAATTTGGAGGTGTAGTAAGGCTGTATATATGACTACATAGGTGGCTACGTGGTCCAGGAATTCTAAGTTCTGTGGCCGACATGGTGGCATTTGTAGGATGTGGTTACAACTGCCAGAGCTTCAGGAAGTACAAAAAGTAGGGAAGATGGTGCCTGCACTCATTCTGACAAAGTCCTGAAAATCTCATCCCAAGTATCAAAATACCTAAAGTTTTGTTTGGTGAGGTCTCTCACCAACAGAGATCAGTGGTTAATCAGTGAGATTGGGGCATGGTGGCAATTGTAGGTGTGACTGCTGAGGATTTGCATGGCAGGCTGTACTTTATTGATAACAGATTTAGACCAGAAGTGGGACTGGAGGTAGACTTGAGTCAGAAAGTGCCATTAAGTTCTTCTTTGGACATTTTCCCAGTGGGGCTGGCAGGAAAGAGCCAGGGCTCTCATGATGGTGATCGTCATGTGCATCATGTTGGGTGAGTCATGCTCCCTTTGTTTGGGGAAGACCCAACTTTAGCAGGAAAAGAGACCAGGAGGTGGAGTTCTGAAGGCTTTGGCTCCTGTTAGTCCCACCACTTGGTTCCATACATGGGTCCTTGTCTCCAGCTTGGTTGAACATGTTCACTTTCTGTTACTAATACACTCTCCATCAGGAGGCTCACCCAGTCATGTGTTTATATGCCTGACTTCTTAGCTGTATGTAGGACCCTCCCTTTCAGGGCAGAGACCAGGTTCTTTGTATGCTCATATCCTCAGGTAATGGAGTTCTAGTGCACTCTGCATGGTCCTTTCCCCCACTGTGCATTGTTCTGGGGACACAGGGCATGCACCTCCTATGTGCTCTGTGCATGCTCAGCAGGAAGTGCCTATTGCTGCAGTCGTCTACCCTCAGACCCTTTTTGGGGCCCCTCTGCAGGAAGTCAGAATGTTCCTGTGGCATCACGGTGTGGAGTGAGGGGTCTCTATCATCTCCCCACCTCATCCGTGCTGTTCACATGTCAGTCACACACAGCTTCACTCACACACCACTTCCAGGCATGCCCCAGTGCATTTCTTTTGAATTTTGAAACCTTGAGGCTAATTATAGATTCACAAGAAATTCAGAGATAGAACTGATAGTTTCCCTCCCACCCCAGTGGCCCTGTACTCACCCATTATACATGAGTAGATCCTTAGCAAAGCCAGGACATTAGCAGGGACTGTGTGTATATATTCCCAGAACATGTGTACTGTGTGTTCACAGCACATGCATACTGTATGTGTTCCCAAAACATGTGGTTCTGTATATGTTCTCAGCACACACAAACTATATCTTTTATGAGTACTCGTATTCTATATGTGTTCCCAGCACATGTCTCCTATTTCTCAAACAGTTTTTCACATGCAGAACTGCTTCAGCACCACAAATATCTCCCTCCTGCAGCCTCCTTATCACTATATCACACGTATTCCACCACCCCCCCCATCCCTGGCCACTCACTTCTCTGACTCTTCTTTGGTCCTTTCTGTGATTTTTATTCAGTTGAACATGTCACTCAGGAAAAGAGGACAGAGTGAGACATTTCAAGGTGACTTTCTTTATCACTCAGTTATTTCCTGGGGAATGCATCCAGGGACACCCCAGTTAGTTCGATATACACCCCCTAAGGTGGTTTGCTGGTCTCCAACGTTGGTCGTCCTGCTGGGTGCTGCTGAAGTTCATCATGGTGTCTATGGGTGGGATTTTATTTTCTGGAGCTAAGAGGTTCTGCCCCCTAGGGCCTAGAGAATGTTTATTTGCAGTTTTTAATGTTTCCTTTTATTATTTTTGGTTTTGGGGCCACACCCAGTGTTGTTCAGGGGCTACTCCGGGCTCTTCACTCAGGAGGACTCACTCCTTGGTGGCAACTTGTGTATGGGAAGCTGGGGATCGAACCTGGGTCAGTCATGTGCAAGGCAAATGCCATAGCTACTATGCTGTGGCTCCAGTCCTGACTCTTTTGAAGATTACAGGCTGGCTCTAGGTGTCATGGACTTACATTTGGTTTTGTCTGCTGTTTCCTCAGGAAGGGATAGTAGGTGGGGCAGGGTGGTGGTGGCATGGGATGGACTCTGGGAACATTGGTGGAAGGAGGTTGACACTGGTGGTGGAATGGGTGCTGAAACATGGTATATTCTAAAACTCAGCTCTGAATAGCTTTGTAAAGCAATGCATTAAACAATTAAAAAAAAGAGATTTAGGCTTTGTCCTGCCAGAAAGATCACTTTGCACAATCCCTCAGATGGCACCTGATGGCATTACTGCAATGCTAACACCTTGAATAAATAGATTATTTATTTATTTATTTAGTTTGGTTTTTGGGCCACACCCATTGATGATCAGGGGTTACTCCTGGCTATGTGCTCAGAAATCACTCCTGGCTTGGGGGAACATATGGGATACCGGGGGATTGAACCGCAGTCCGTCATAGGTCAGCCGCGTGCAAGGCAAATGCCCTACTGCTGCATCACCACACTGGCCCCAGATCATTGATTTATTTATTTACACTGTGAGAGCCTCTCTTAGCAGTGCTCAGGACTTGCTCCTGACTCTGTGCTCAGTGAGCACACGTGGAGCAGTTTAGGTACACTTGTAGGGACATATGTGGTGCTGGAGAGATTCAAACCCTGATTGGGCATGTGCAGGGCAAGCTCCCTACCTGCTGCCCTAATTGTAGTTTTTAGAGAAGATTTGGTTTGACAGCAAAAGGGAGCAGATGGTGCAGAAATCTTTCTGCTGCCCCTGCCATGCTCTGGCCTTGCACAGCTGCCTCTACAATCAGGACCTTCCACTCCAGAGCACTACATGTGGTACTGAGGAGCCTCCCCGGACCCATCATAATTGTCCACATAGTTTGCCCGGGACTCTCCTACCACTGCACATTTTGTGACTTGGGCAAGGGTATTCGGATCTGAATCTCTCCAATCTGGGATCTGCAGATTCTTTTCACTGTTCTGTCAATTCACTGTGGTCTTCCTATTCATTCCTCCTTTCTTGTTTCTTCAGTGACCACTGATTTCTTTTTCTGCCTCTGTCGTTTACTTTTTTGCCTAGTATTTTATCGTTGAAGTCATGCTCAGGTAGACCCCCAGACTCCTTAGATCAAAGGTCCTCAAACTTTTTAAACAGGGGCCAGTTCACTGTCCTTCAGACTGTTGGAGGGCCAGATTATAGTAAAAACAAAAATTATGAACAAATTTCTATGCACACTGCATATATCTTATTTAGAAGTGAAGAAACAAAATGGGAATAAATACAATATGTGGCCCGCGGGCCGTAGTTTGAAGACCCTTGCTAGATGGTTTCTTTCACTTTGTTCCTGCAGGTCACCTCATGGCCTTTTTTTTTTTTTTTTCTAGTACTGGGTCATACATACTCCTCTGTCTGGATGGGCCAGAGTTCACCCACCTATTCACCCATTAACTCCCCAGCAACCTCTGTTTGCTGCCAAGTCTGGATAATAATATAAGAGCTGCTATGGACAGTTGGATTTAGATCTGTGTGTGAAGATAAGTATTTTCAGCTTCTCTTTGGCTCTAAACTCAGAAATTGCTCTTGACAGGATCAGGGGAGCACATGGAATGCTGGGATTCGAACCACCATCCTTCTGCATGCAAGGCAAACACCCTATCTCCATATTATCTCTCCAGCCCCCTATTAGAATTCTTGTGTGAAATTTTCTCAGATTGTATCTTTCAAGGATCTTGTCTGTCTCATCTGTATTTTCTGATCTGTAGCCAGGGTGTCTTGGCTCTTGCCTTGTGTGTGGACCCAGTGGATCAACAATGATCAACTTCTGCATTTGGGACCAAGAACATTCTCTTCAGCTATATTCTGCGAAAGAACAGGCTTCAGGCTGATGGTCAGAGAGACTCTTTATTCCATTTTAACAATGCTTACAAGTGGCAAGAGGAACTGTGATAGACTCAGAGTGGCAGGATCAGGGGCATAGCAGAAGGATAGCCAGTGGGGAGTGAGGTGCCAGGGAGAAGCTAAACATAAACATTGGGGTGTAGGAATGTTTCCAGAGCAACACAGTGTACAATAAAATTGGCCTGTAAGGTTAATAGGTAATCTCTCCCATAACCATATCTCTCTGTGAAGGAGGAGGATGGCCCAAAATCAAGCCCAAGAGTAAGAACTAATCATGGGGAGATGATTCTTAGTGCTGTTCTTTCCCATCTTTGGAGTGGTGTCACCCAAGCTTTCACCTCAAGAAACAGTTGCTCTATGGGGTCTCAAGGAACAGTTATTTTATGGGATTCTATCTGCCATGTGGTTTGGGAACAGGATCACAGGGGCTTCCAACACTTTGTAAATCCATCTGGTAATTGTCACCAACCTTCCTCACAGAGAGGAAGGGTCATGTATTAATTCAGGGTCTTCTCACAACAAAGACTGGGCCTATATAAAAGTTTTATGATCATTATGGATAATCATCTCTGTGCTTTCTGTGCTTTTACCAACTTGACATTAAGATGGTATTTTGTTCTTGCTTCAAAGAGCTATGAAGCTTCACAAGGCTTGTAGACGCTTTCTGACCCACCCCCAGACCAGCTCTGGTTCTGCAGAGTTGGGCAGTCAACCAGAATTGGACAGTCAGCTCCTGGCATCTTTTCCTACTGTCACAGTCAGGAAGAGGAGATGGCAGGTTCTGCTCACTGAACCTCAGCATCTTTCCTCACCTCTCAAATAAGGAATTAGACTCACTGAAGCTGGTGACTGGAATGTTTTTTGTTTTCATTTTTGGGTCTCCCCAAAACTACCTTCCTGTTGTATTCATAAGGTATTCATTTGTTTGTTTTTTTTTGGGCCACACTCGGTGGTGCTCAGGGATTATTCTTGGCTCTGCACTCAGAAATCACTCCTGGCAGGCTCAGGGGACCATATGGAATGCAGGAAATCGAAACTGGGTCCGTCTTGGGTCAGCAGCACGCAAGGCTATAACTTCCGCCTCAGGATCTTGTTTTTTTCTCATTGTTTGTTTTGCTATCTTTCTTTCTTTCCCCTTCTTCCTCTTCCTCTCCCCTCTTCTTCTCTCTTTCTCTTTCCCTCGCCTCCCTCCCTCCCTCCCTCCCTCCCTCCCTCCCTCCCTTCTTTCTTTCTTTCTTTCTTTCTTTCTTTCTTTCTTTCTTTCTTTCTTTTCTTCTTTCTTTCTTTCTTTCTTTCTTTCTTTCTTTCTTTCTTTCTTTCTTTCTTTCTTTCTTTCTTTCTTTCTTTCTTTCTTTCTTTCTTTCTTTCTTTCTTTCTTTCTTTCTTTCTTTCTTTCTTTCTTTCTTTCTTTCTTTCTTTCTTTCTTTCTTTCTTTCTTTCTTTCTTTCTTCTTTCTTTCTTTCTTTTTTCTTTCTTTCTTTCTTTCTTTCTTTCTTCTTTCTTTCTTCTTCTTCTCTTCCTTCCTTCCTTCCTTCCTTCCTTCCTTCCTTCCTTCCTTCCTTCCTTCCTTCCTTCCTTCCTTCCTTCCTTCCTTCCTTCCTTCCTTCCTTCCTTCCTTCCTTCCTTCCTTCCTTCCTTCCTTCCTTCCTTCCTTCCTTCCTTCCTTCCTTCCTTCCTTCCTTCCTTCCTACCTTTCGTCATAAAAATTATTGTAATAGGTGTTCAAACCAGGCCAGCTCCATAGACTCACTCTCTTCTTGAACGAAATGTAAACTGAGCTGTGAAAGATCATGGGTACACTGACCCACTCAGTGGAAAGCTAACCATCTTGGGAGGAGAAAGTGGGCCAAGCCCCCATCTTACTAAAGCCATGCTTGCTGCTTCCATCACCCAGAGTCACCATTTCCCCGTTGGTCCTTCCCTCTGACCCTTTACGATTCCCTTTGGAGACATCAATCTGATTACACTTCAAGTACGCTGATCTTTGGGTTTATATTTACAAGACTTTTTTGAGCATGTGCAGGCACCCTTCCACCCATATCTTCCTTCTTCCAGGAAGCTTGGCAGCTGAATATATGACCCTAAAAGCCGCAGTATTGTAACAGTGCTTTGAATTTCTAGACAAATTCATTTGCTTGATGCTGTTATCCCTAAATGAATATCCCAATTTAACAGAATGACAGCTAACAACAAGAGTTTACTAAACCTTCTGCCATTGTATTAATGACTTCATTGGAGATACAATAATTTTCACAATTAGTACATTGCTACTGTACTTTTTCTTTTTTCTTTTCTTCCTTTCCAGTTTATTTATTTCTTTTTTCTTTTCTTTCTTTCTTTTTTGGGGGAGGGGGTCACACCCGGCAGTGCTTGGGGTCACTCATGGCTCTGCGCTCAGAAATCACTCCCAGCTGGCTCAGAGGACCATATGGGTTGCCGGGATTCGAATCACTGTTTGTCCTAGATCAGCTGGCTGCAAGGTCAAACGCCCTACTGGTGTGCTATCTCTCCGGACTTCCTTTTTTTCTTCTTCTATTTTTTCAATAACTTTGTTTTAACTTATCTGGAAAAAGTGTATTATGTCAAGTATGTGATGCACTTTCTTTTTTTTTTTTTATAACATTTATTTACACCCAGTGGCACTAAGGGGTTACTCTTAGCTTTGTGCTCAGAAATTGTTCCTAGCAGGCTCGTGGAACTATGAGGGATGCCAGTAATTGAACCTGGGTCTGTCCCAGGTAGGCCATGTAAAAGGCAAATGTGCTACTGCTGTTGATGTATTTTATTTAACTAAATAAAAAAATTATTGCAGGGGTCGGAGAGATATCATGGAGGAAAGGCATTTGCCTTGCGTGCAGAAGGATGGTGGTTCGAATCCCGGCATCTCAAATGGTCCCCCGAGCCTGCCAGGAGTGATTTCTGAGTATAGAGCCAGGAGTAGCCACTGAGCGCTGGTGTGACCAAAAACAAAACAAAACAAAACAAAAAAAAATTATTGCAGCAGTAGTCAGGAAAACAGTTTTAAGGTTCTGAACTATTGTAGTAGCAAAAAGGGGACAAATTCTGGAAATATTTTATTTATTTATTTATTTATCAGTTAGTTTTTGGGCCTCACTCAGAGGTATTTGGGCTTACTTCTGGCTCTGCACTCAGAAACCGCTCTTGACAGACTCTGGTGACCATACAGGAACCCTGCATCGCCAAGTGCAAAGCAAACACAGACCCTTTCCTGCTTTACTCTTGCTCTAGCATACCTCTATCCAGTGATGGCTAACCTTTTTGAGCCCGAGTGCCGAAACTGCCACACAAAACCAAAGAATGCCCGGTCCTCCCAATGGCCAGTCTGGCCCTGTTGCCAGGTGAGCTGCAAAGCAGACATCGGCACACTCGCCTCCCTCCTCACCACATTTCTTAATTGTGGACCTTCCCGCGTGCCAGCTGCAAGGCCTTCACGTGCCATCACTGGCATGTGTGCCATAGGTTCGCCATTGAGGCTAGGCATTTCTATATTGAGATCACTCTCCTCTTTTTTAATTTTTATTTTATTTTTGTTTTTTGGGGGGGCCACACCCGATGGCACTCAGGTGTTACTCTGGCTCTGTGCTCAGAAATTGCTCCTGGCAGGCAAGGAGGACCATATGGGATCCAGGGAATCGAACCAGGGGCCCATTCTGTGTTGGCCGCGTGCAAGGCAAACCTCCTCCTACTGTGCTATCGCTCTGGCACTAAAAGGATAATTTCTATTGGGTTCAAAATGATCTAATAATATGTGAATGCCATTGGGCACTTTATAAAATCTTAACTTTTGCTCTGTAGGTCCAGTAACACCTGAAATTCAGGTTGATTATTTTGGAAGATGTCTTTGATAACATTTGAGTAGCTGATAACAGATCCATGAATTCCTGGTTTATTCCAGGGATACCTGTGAGAAGGAAGTCAGAGAAACTGCTGGAGTCAAAGCAGAAACTGTTGGCTGACTTTGAAAGTCACTCCTGACCCTCCTGGGCTCAGGAACCATATGGGATGCCGGGAATCAAACCCGGGTTGGCTGCATGCAAGGCAAGCACCCTCCCTGCTGTGCCATCACTTTGGCCCCTGTTCAAGGTTGTTTTGAATCTCTGTGAAATGTTCACTGATGTCTGAAAAAGGCAGGAGAAAGCCTAATCCCTTCCTTCCTCACTTGAGGGTGCTTTGTCAGTGTGGACCCAGCATGGAAAAGGGGGTACAGCTTTCCTTGTGACATTACTGATTGTCAGACCAAGCCTGACTGCCACCTTCTCATCAGAGCTGTCCCCCACTGCTAGGTAAATGGCTTTAGGGAGGTACTCTTTGCACAGTTCTCTGATCACTTTGTCTCTGCACTCACCTAAGGTTTGGTTAGGGTGATTGTTTTTAGCAAATTGCAACACAAGACTTCTAATTCTGAAGGCAACTTTGAATTGAAAAGAAAAAAAAAGACAGCATATTCTCGGTTTTAGGTATTTCAATGTGCCTGGCGATGAAAACCAGAAACTTCTGAGGGGCCGGAGTGATGGCACAGGAGTAGGGTGTTTGCACGTGGACGACCTGGGATGGACCTAGGCTCGATCCCCGGTATCCCATTTGGTCCCCCGAGCTTGTCAGGAGTGATTACTGAGCACAGGGCCAGGAGTAACCTCCGAGCACCGTTGGGCGTGCCCGCCCCCTGGAAAACACACACACACACACACACACACACACACACACACACACACACACACACACCCACTAGAAACTGCTGGGACGATTTCCTTGATTATGATGCATGTCCTCACCCTGTGCTACACAGGGACAGTCCCCAGCACTTAAAAATACAAAATAGGGCCACACCCTGGCTGAACTCCAAAGCCCTGCAGTGGTGGGGCTTGAACTCAGGACTACAAACATGCCTGGTGTGAGCCCCCTCACTGGAGCCAAATCCCAGCCACTCTTGACTCATTTCTTCTTCTTCTTCTTCTTCTTCTTCTTCTTCTTCTTCTTCTTCTTCTTCTTCTTCTTCTTCTTCTTCTTCTTCTTCTTCTTCTTCTTCTTCTTCTTCTTCTTCTTCTTCTTCTTCTTCTCTTCTTCTTCTTCTTCTTTTCTTCTTCTTCTTCTTCTCTTCTTCTTCTTCTTCTTCTTCTTCTTCTTCTTCTTCTTCTTCTTCTTCTTCTTCTTCTTCTTCTTCTTATTCTTCTTCTTCTTTTCTTCTCCTTCTCCTCCTTTTTTTGTTTTTGTTTTTGTTTTTGGGTCACACCCGGCTGCGCTCAGGGATTACTCCTGGCTCTATGCTCAGAAATCGCTCCTGGCAGGATCGGGGGACCATATAGGATGCCGGGATTCGAACCACGTCCTTCTGCATGAAAGGCCAGCAATTGAACCTGGGTCCATCCCAGGTTGGCTCCGTGCAAGGCAAAAGCTCCACTGCTGTACTATCGCTCCAGTCCCTCTTGATCCATTTCTTTTCTTTTCTTTTCTTTTTTTTTTGGTGGTGGTGGGGTGGTGGTGGTGGTGGTGGGCTTGATCCATTTCTTATCTTCTCTCCCAAGTGTCAAAACGGTCCTTGGTTTTACCAACAGGAGTCCAGCTAAAGGTGATCTCCTCCTACTCACCCGCTTCTCTCCAGGACCCATGCTTCTTTTCACTTCTCTCTAGAATTCCTCTGCTATGGGTGGGTGTGGGGTGGTCCCAGCAGTGCTCAGGGAGTCTGGGGGAGATAGTTATGGTTTCAATTCTCTGTTGATAGTGCAAGGATTGGTCCTACACTTTAGGGGCCACAAGGCTACACCTAGAGGTGCTGTGGAGGGAGGTGCCTGTGTTGGGGGTGGCAACAGAGGTGGGATAGGAACAGTAATTGGGTCCCCAGGTATGCTCCTGATTCGTGCTTCAGACCCTCAGCAATCTTCCTTTGTGCTAGATTACTTTTATTTTGTTTTGTTTTGTTTTGTTTTGGGACACACCTGGCAGCACTCAGGGGTTACTCCTGGCTCTGCGCTCAGAAATCACTCCTGGCAGACTCTGGGGACCATATGGGATGCTGGGGATTGAACCCAGGTCTGCCCTGGGTCTGCTGCATGCAAGGCAAATACCCTACTATTGTGCTATTACTCTAGCCCCTTCTTTTCTAAGTAACATTTATTAAAAAAATTATTTTGGTACCTATACCCAGCAGTGCTCAGGGCTTACTCTGGCCCTATGCTCAGTGATTACTCTTGGCAGGGCTTAGGAAACCCTAAGGGGTGCTAGGAATGGAACCTGAGTCAGCATCATGCTAGGCAAACATCCTACCTGCATCACTATGACTCCAGACCCACTATTTTTTTTTTAATTTTTTATTAAGGCAACATGATTTCAAAAGTTCTTCATGACAGAGTTTCAGGCATATAATAGTCCAACACTAATCTCTTTTTTTAAGTATATTTTTTATTTAATTTTTTTTAATTTTTATTTTTAATTATGAGAACAAGGGTGCAAAGAAAGAGGACAAGGTAAAGTTACAGTGGAAGGACAATCACCCATAACATAATACTCAGAAGTCCCCTTGCTGATATCTTAACTTTGAAATTTCAGCCAAAGAACATTAAGATAAATAAGACAGAATCCATGTACAAATACTTTGTCCCTCAAGTCCCCAGATTGTAACACATTATAATATTTCTTAACAGCACACAAGGCAATCTAAAGCCATAAAACTTACGTAACTCCTTAAACATTACAGGCATAGTATTTTCTTACATTTCCATATACATGCATATTAGCTTAAGTTAACCTCAAATTTTAAGTGAGTTCTTTTTAAGGATTAGAGTCAAAGGAGCACAGTAAAAATGGTGTTAGAGTGGCAATTGTTGTTTGCATAGGCCCACCAAAATATGAGGGACATGGAAAGAAATAACCTTGGCCTAAATACAAAGAGACCCGACCCCTGAAGTTTCCTGGCACAAGACCAACTCTAGGCTCCAGGCAAGCTAGATTGTCCAATCCAAGACATTGTCTGTAGTGCCAACACACTTTTATTTTTCACACAGTCTCTGTTGTTGGTATCATGTTTCTGTATTAAAGATCCTGGAATCTGCATATCCTACATTGAAGTCAGGATGTGGAGCGTCCTCTCCTTTCACCTCACAATCAAAGGGCAATGCAGGGAGCCCTGTCCTGTAAGCAGGTCGTTGTTGTTGTTAAGTCTTCTCAGTCCAACACTAATCTTATCACCAGTTCACTTCCCCATCAATGTCTCTAATTCCCCCTCCCCCCATTCAATCTATCTCTATGATAGGCACTTGACTTTTTTTTTTTTTTAAATTTTGGGCACTGTGGTTTATAAAGAACAGCTTAAAACCTTTTTCTAAATTAATTGCTTTACTTAGGCACTGTGGTTACAAAACTGTTCATTGTTGGATTTCAGTCATAGGATGTGCACTGTCCTTGACCAGTGCAACCTTTCCATTACTGTTGCCTACTTTTTTCCTCTCACCCCCAACTCCTACCCACTGCCTGTTTCTGGGTCAGGCATTTTGCTTCTCTCTCTCTCTCTCTCTCTCTCTCTCTCTCTCTCTCTCTCTCTCTCTCTCTCTCTCTCTCTTTCTGTCTCACACACACACACACTTTTAACACTGTGGTTTTCACTATTGTTAATGGATCGGTACTTTATCCCCTTTTCAGCATTCAGTTCTTGTCCAGAGTGATCAGGTCCAACTATCATTGTCATAGTGGACCCTCATCTATTCTAACTGCACTCATTGCTCTTTGTGGCACTTGGGCTGGACCTCCTGACCCTTATCATTTTGTCTCTGGATATTATTACCATAGTGTCTCTTGTTTTTCTTATATCCCATAAATGAATGAGATTATTCTATGTCTATCTCCCTCTGACTCATTTCACTCAGCATAGTAATCTCCGTATATATCCATGTATAGGCAAATTCCATGACTTTATTTTTTCCTAACAGCTGCCTAATATTCCATTGTGTAGATTACCATAGTTTCTTTAGCCACTCAACTGGGTTGTTTTCAGAATCTGGCTATTGTAAATAGTGCTGCGATGAACATAGGAGTGCAGAAGGCATGTTTGTATTGTGTTTCTTTTTGTTCCTGGGTATATCTCTAGGAGTGGTATTGCTGGATCATATGAGAGCTCAATTTCTTTTTTTTCTTTTTCCTTTTTTTGGTTTTTGGGTCACACCCGGCAGTGCTCAGGGGTTACTCCTGGCTTTATGCTCAGAAATTGCTCCTGGCAGGCTCAGGGGACAATATGGGATGCCAGGGTTCAAATCACCGTCCTTCCACATGCAAGGCAAACACCCTTGCCTCCATGCTATCTCTCTGGCCCTGAGAGTTCAATTTCTATTTTTTATTTTTTGAGGAATATCTGTATTCAAAACAGCCTTTTGTAGATAAAATCCAACTACCATAAAATCTACTCATGTTCCATCTAGTTATAGAAGATTGTGCAACACTGTCCCCACCTCCTTTCAGACATTTTAGTCACTCATCAATGCCACTTTCATTCCTCCCTCCCTCTCCAAGTTACAGGAGCTCATCACTTGTTGCTTCTATACATTTGCTGGTTCTAAGCATTTCCTAAACACAGAATCATACAATACACGCTTTATGTGACCTTTCTTTCTTTGAACATAATGATTTCAAGGTTCATCCTTGTTGTGGGACATTTATTGAATTATTTATGTTGGAATAATATTACCTTCTATGAAGACATTCAAATCTCCCTTTCATCAGCAGAAAGACCTGGGTTGTTTCCATGTGTAGCTTTATGAAGAAAGCTGCTGTGGTCATGTGGGTGTGAGCTTCTGTGTGTGAATCTGTTTTCTTGCTGGGAGGTGGAACATCCGGAGAGACAGACTTGTGAATGAGGTCGTGTTGTTCCATATTTTAAGCAATCACCAGACTGTTTTCCAAACTGGTTGTTGTGCCATTTTATAACAAAAACTTTACTAGGTTCCAAATTCTCTGCACCTTCCACACTTGCTATTTTCTCATTTGTTGGTTGCAACTTTCGTGGGAGTCCCCCGACCCGCGGGGGTGTGGAAATGAAAGTTGCTAGTTATTAGTGGGTTCACTCGAGCAGAACCGACCTGTAAAGAAGAACTAGAGAAATTAGTAAAAGAAGCCTTCAAGACAACGCATGCTGTTCAAAAAGGGAAGTTTATTGTTGGGGGATCAGCTTTTAAGGGCTGAAACACGTCAGGGGTGTTACAAATTTTACACCAATCACAGTTACAAGCATTCATTAGTATAAACTGGGGCAGGTAGTAGGGAGGGGCAAAGAGGTAGACCTGAGCACGTTTTACTAAAAGGCATAAGATTCAAACAGAGTTCTTAATAATGTTTGCTAACACAAAGGCAAACTCTATATTTTTCTTTTTGGTTGGATATATTGGGCTGCTCTGAATTACTTTATTTTTGTTTATTTCCTTTGTTCTCAAGGCATGGGCCTTTTGGTCACGTGGGTGACCAGATTAGGAATTACTGAGGTGTCCTATGTCCCAGGTTTCATCAGCTAGGCTCCCCACAGTTGGTAAGGGTCATTTTCATGGGTGTGAAGTGGAAGCTTGTGTTTTGCTCCTGATTAAGGAATCAGCCAGAGTTGCACATTTATTTAACAGACTGGACTTGAAGAAATCAACTTCACCAAGGTAGAATCTGCATGGGCACAATAAAATGGGCACAATATAAGTGTCTAGTTGATTGAGTTTTGGCAAATGCATTGTTCCCTGTCCACACCTCTACCATATGGGACATTTCTGTACCCCAAATGATTCTCTTTGTTTCCTCTCAGTCAATTCTCTAGTCATGTACCATACAACCATTTATATCTTTCTGTTATTATGATGAGTCTTTCCCATAATGCTTTTTTAATTTTTGAAAATGAAATCACATACTTCTGTTTTTAGTTTATGGCTTAATATGCTTAAGATTCATCATGTTTTGATGCTTGCTTCATTAAAAAAATTGCTTAGTAGTATTCCCTGGATGGAGACTCTAAACTTTGTTTATATGCTGATGGGCATGTTTCCTGTTATTTCTGCTATTGTAATTAAAACTTTTATAAATATTTTGCTCAAATTTTTTAACAGACATATGTTTTTATTTCTCTTGGATTAATTTATGGGTTATGGGCTAAATGTTTATTTTTCTTTAGAAGAAATGGTAAAATTGTTCCTCATTGTAATGATACCATTTCTCCTCTCATTTGCTTTAGATGAGAATTCCAATTTCTCCCTGTTAGGGCTAAGAGTGAAGGGTCCCATTGTTTGAAGTTTAGTAATTTTGATATCTTATGATTTAAATTTCTCTGATCATCAATACCATTGAGCACTAGCTAATTAGTTTTTTTTTTTAAAGCTATAAATGACAGCTTCTAGTCAGATATCATGTTAAGCGAATCTGAGGCCCAGACAGGTTAAACAACTGACTGAAACTCACTAGCTCTTGTGTCTAATAATTGTCGGGTCAGTATTTAAATTGAAGCAAAGTGCTGGGCCTGAGCTCTGAAGGGATGAGAGGTGTCTATTCTGAGTCTCAGATTCTTGTTTAACTCTTTATCAATGGTCTTTCTTACAACCTCTTTTCTCTTGCCTTTTCTCTGTTTGTCTTCCCTGAAATCTTACCTTACTTAGAAATATGTTTTCCTTATGAATTAACCCATGACATTGAGCAGTTTCCCATTTTTATTGTAGCCAGAGATTTTATGCCATATTTTTAGGATTTAATTATTCTCTATCCTGTTTTTTAAACCTTTATTATGAAATATAGAAAACATAGGCAAAAGGGGAAAAATGTTCTCATTAACGCCTATTTTATCTGTGAAAACATGATAAAACATTTTTCAAAACATAAAAAATTTGTGAAGGTACTTTAGTAAATGAATCGGTATTGCAACTCTGATATAATCCCATCTGAAAAACATCACACATTAATTTGTCATATCATTAGATAGGAAACTTTTTCTTATATTCCACATTTATGTTTAATATAATGGAATGTCATCTATATTCATTTAGTGCCCAAATATCCTGTTTTCTAATTTATGATTTTAGAGTTTGTGTGAAGTACAAGCCAAATAATTGTAATTATTTGGTATCCTGTGCATTTCTTGAAATTACATATTTATCCTAAAACTTTTCTGTTTGTTTTGTTTTTGGGATACACTGGACATTGCTCAAGGGTTACTTCCTGGCTTTGTGCTCAGGAATCACTCCTAGAAAATTGGAGGAGCACATGGGGTGTCAGGGATCAAACTCATGTTGGCAGTGTGCAAGGCAACCTGCTGTGCTATTGCTCTGACCCAGACCCTCAAACTTTTATCATAGCATTTTAATTGAAAAAAATAAGGTCATAGGCTTGTCAAATTTTCTGTGGCCTCAATTTTTCTGTAAATGCCTAATGGTATAGTTTAAAGTATTCTATACTGATTCATATCAAAAAAGACCGAGAACATGATGTGGAGGAAAAGGAGCCCTGGTGTAGTCTTGTAGTATAATTGATGCAGTTCCTGTGGAAAATGGTATGGAGATGTCTTAAAAAATAAAAATGAAAATATAATAAAATTCAGAAGTGCCATCTCAGCATCTGTCCAAGAGTTATCCAAGTACCAATTTAAAAGAATAGTTGCACCTCATATTTATTGCAGCATTATTCCCAATAATCAAAACATGGAATCAATCCAAATGCCCATCTACCAATGACTGGGCAAGAATATCTGGTAATTAGATTTGAGTGTTAAACAAGATGAATTTGTCCCTTTTGCAACTTTATAGTTTGAAATTTGACATGATTATGCTAGATGAATTAAGTCAAGAAGACAACTGCCAGGTAATCCACTCATATCTGGGTTGTATGCAACCAAAGAAAGCAATGTGGAAAAACAAAACACTATTACTCTTGGACGCCATGAAAAAGACGTTGTTCATTTAGGTAGAGTGGGCCATTTGGTTAGACTGAGAACATTGGAACTTAGGTGATGGGTGTAGGGAGGAACACATTATATTGAAGTGTAAAATGGTATTGCTAAAGTGACAGGTTGTAAACAAATAAAAATTTCAAGTCAGTCATATTTTATTTAAAAGTGATAAAGTTTCCTAATCCTATGCTATATATATTTGTCAACTATGTAGTTAAATTTAGGTCATATTCTGGTCTGATTAGTTTTGGATAAACTACTTCTAAAATGAAGCTGTGAATTTCACTAAGAAATAAATGACGCTGAACTGGGGAACTGGGTCAAGGATATATTTGGTATATTTGAGATCCAGAATTAGATTCATAACTCAGGATTATCCCAGCACTGCTACACTGACCTATGTAGCCATTTAACAATGTTTTTTTGTTTTGTTTTTGGGCCACACCCAGTGATACTCAGGGGTTACTCCTGGCTATGCATTCAGAAATCGCTCCTGGCTTGGGTGACCGTATGGGACGTCAGGGGGATCGAACTGCCTTCTGTCCTACTCTAGCGCCAGCAAGGCAGAAGCCTTGCCACTTGCACCACCGCTCCAGCCCCTTCCATTTAACAATTTACAAAAAAAGCACGTCTGACTTTTTTTTGGGTTATGATACCAGTCATTAATGAGCATAGCCTAGATGTATTAATTTATTACTGGCTATAACATAATTTTAATTTATAATTTCTTCTTTATTCATTACATAGACCCCATCTATAAAGAGATGTACTATCACTTACTGAGTTATCTGAGGTTTGCATAGAAAAAGGTAAAATACTAAAGGGATCAGAAAAATAGTACAGGGATTAAGGTGCTTTCCTGGTATGAGATTGACCTAATTCTATTTCTGGCCCTTTACAGGGTTCCTTGAGCACCACCAGAAGGAAACTTGAGCACCTCAGATTAGGGCTTTACATTTTTTTGATCACACCCAACACTGCTCAGGGGTTACTCCTGGCTCTACGCTCAGAAACCGCCCCAGGCAGACTCGGAGGACCATATGGGATGCCAGGATTCAAAACATTGTCCTTTTGCATGCAAAGCAAACACCCTTGCTATCTCTGCAGTAGGGCTCCAAATTTTAAGAAAAGGTATGATATGACTTGGGTTTAATCTCTGGAATCCCATATCTCTTAATAAGTCCAGGCTCCTGAGTGCAGAGCCAGAAGTAACCACTGAGCATACCAGGTGTGGCCCCAAAACCAAACCATACCCCACTACACAGAAGAGTTCTGATCTCTTTGATGTTTTTGCAACAGTAGTTGGTCAGGACAATGTGGAATTTTAGATAGTAGAATGTACCTATGAACCATGTTTATTTACTAAGCATAAAAGATACAAACTTTCAGAACCACATTATCTTCGGGTTTTCTGAAAATTAGGTCAATGCACTTGGAAAATTTGGCATCTTGTGGCAGACAGTGAGTCCAAAAAGTAATGTGGTGTTTTCATCTTCAAAGAATTTCAGGGCTTATTATTTTCCCATCGCACCAAGAAGGAGGTATTATTAACCTTCCTTTAAAGATAAGAAAATGGAAATTGAAAGAAGATATGTGGGTACCTTGCCCCAAGCTAAAAGGGCGTCTCCATGAAGAGGAGAGTCTAATTTATGTATGGCTCAGTTTTTGGCATGTGTAGAAATGTATGGATTCTCTGTGGCATGGGAATTATGGAGTAAGGGTTTGGTAGATGATGATCCAGTGTTTATCAGAGAACTTCAATAGGCATCTCTAGTGTGACAATGATGTAGACAATGACCTACAACAGGCATCTCTAGTGTGACAATGACCTGAAACTCTCCACTAGAATCTGACACCTCAATTATTGTCTGTCAGGCTGCTGGAGTGTGATTTTTTAAAAATTTTTTCCCCCTAAGTTAAAAGACATTACTGTTAGTTGCTTGCTTCTTATATAAAACAGGGAGGGAATTGGTATTATAATTTGAATAAACTCGGTTCCTGCCAATAGAACACTTGTAATTGTGAACCCGAATCAAACAAGAGTCATCAGAGTTCTCAGGAATCAGACTTCTCAATATTCTGGTTGGTGCAATTAAGACATTGAAGTTAAAGTAATCTCAAAATGTTGGGAGCTAGACCATAACAAAGTGTGTGTTCTCCACCCAGACTAATTGCCCCTACAGTCTTTCATTTCTTAGACGTTGGGTAAGCTTGCCTCATCAGCACAAACACTGCTGTTGGTGGTGGCATTTTTTAAAAGGGAAGAAACCTGAAATTCTTCTGACATTATTATGTGTCCTCTTAATCACCTAACAACATCTAACCTTGAAGCCATGGCCAGCTTTGTGATGATGTGCCAATTTCTGTCCTCCTTGAAAAAAGACAGTTCATACCTTCCCCTGTACTGTGAACCTTTAATTCAGAAATCAAATGCCACGTGGTTGACCTCTTGGGTGAGACACCTCTGTTTAATTTGCACCTCCTGCTTCTTTCTATTTAATTGTCAGTTCAGGTACCAGTAAACCTATTTATTGACTTTCTTTTTAAGGAACTGCATTCCTTCTGAGTTTTTCTCCTTGCCCAATTTGGAAATCATTTTTGAAGTTGTGTCTGCTCAGCTATTTAAAGGATCCGGGTAATCTTTTGGCCCTGTGATGAGGAAGAAGGGATCTTGCACAGCCTCCTCCTACTCAGGTCTACTCAAAGACTTACTCTGCAAACTCTAGGCTCCTCCTTCTCTGGCGAATAAAAACCTTCCTTTAGGGCCCAGAGAGATAGCACAGCAGTGTTTGCCTTGCAAGCAGCTGATCCAGGACCAAAGGTGGTTGGTTCGAATCCCGGTGTCCCATATGGTCCCCCGTGCCTGCCAGGAGCTATTTCTGAGCAGACAGCCAGGAGTAACCCCTGAGCAATGCTGGATGTGGCCCCAAAACCAAACCAAACCAAACCAAACCAAAACAAAACAAAAAACCTTCCTGTAAAATCATGATGGCTAACAGCAGGTAAATAACAGTTTTCTCATCCAATCTTAGAATAAGAGCTTGTATGGCCTCCTCCTACCTCAAGTCTACTTGAGGAGACTAAAATGAAGGGCACATTATTTTGCATCATGAGAATGAATGTGTTGTTTTTTGCAATAATGATCATTGGAGCTGTCATGTAATTCAGATTAGAGGTATACATGGCTCCATGATGGTGTAAAGTATGAGAGAAACCATCATGGTAGGCAGCCAGGACTCCCACCGTGAATGGCATTTAGCATATGGGGCAGGACAGAATTGGAATCAAAGCAATGGAGTTAGGATGGTGACTTGACATTGTGGTGCATCTTTGGGCTCCTTTTCAAACTTATTGAGGAAATGACCATTGACCCACTTCTTTTATTCCATTCTTGAGATATATTTAGGACTCTATGTTTGTTTATTTATTAGCTTAAATTTTATTTATTTAGTAAGCAGAGGAAAGTGATATGGTTTTTGTATAAGCTCAAGCATTTTTTGAGGGGTAGCTCCCAAGCAGCATGCAGAAGTACCTGTAATTTTACTCATTAAATGGGGTTGACAATGTTGAGGACCAGTGGTACTGGGTGGAGTTCATCAGAGCTGCACATTGATATGCTCAGGGGCTTCTAGGGACTCAGCCCCAGAGCTGGGTGGGGCACATGAATTATAGGGTATCAAAACTAGGGCCTTTCATAAGGTAAGTCCTTTGAGGGCCTTTCTCACTTCCTTCCTTCCTTCCTTCCTTCCTTCCTTCCTTCCTTCCTTCCTTCCTTCCTTCCTTCCTTCCTTCCTTCCTTCCTTCCTTCCTTCCTTCCTTCCTTCCTTCCTTCCTTCCTTCCTTCCTTCCTTCCTTCCTTCCTTCCTCCCTCCCTCCCTCCCTCCCTCCATTTATCCTTTTTTGGAAGGGGAAGGGCATACCTGGTCATGCTCGGGAATTGCTTCTTGCTCTGTGCTCAGGAATCAGTCCTCCTGCTGCGACTTGAGGGACCACATGAGGTGCCAGGGATTGAATCTGAATGGAGTACATGCAAGGCAAGTATCTTATCCACCATGTTAGCTTTCCAGTCACTGAAACCATGTTTCTGAGATGGGTAATTTTCTACATTCTTGCTGTCATTTAGTTGGTCCTATCATCCCATAGAATTTATGGCTTATTGGAAAATTAGTTCTTTATGTTCTGCAGTTTGTAATCCTGATGAAATGGGTTGATTTTGTGAAATTAACTCATAAAATTCACAGGACTAGATTGATATAAGAATAGCTTGATATAAGAATAGAGTGTATTGGGGCCGGAGAGATAGTATGAGGCTGACCTGGGTTCAATTCCCTGCATCTCATATGGTCTCTGAACCTGTCATGAGTGATTTCTGAGTGCAAAGCCAGGAGTAACCTTTGAGCACCACCAGCTGTGACCCCAAAACAAAACAAAACAAAGAATAGTGTATTAATTAGAGCACCAGGTGGATTTAAATCTGGCTCCACATTGGAATTTACTCCCACTATATCTTGGGAGGAGCCATCCAACAGTCCCATGTTTGTGGATTTATTTATAAAATTGAACAAAAATAGAATTTATGTAAATTGGTTGTCACAAAGCATGTGTTCAAAGGCCTTCTGGCACTTTAAAAAAGGACAAGAGTAAGAGAGATGACGCAAAGGTCTGAGTGGATGCTCTGTGTACATGAGATTCAGTTAGATTCCAGTACCACCTGATCCCCTGAGCACAACTGGAAATGATCTCTGAACACTGATGGGAATAGTCCCTGAGCAGTATTGAGTATGGCCCCCAAACAAACAAAAAGACACGTACAACAAGACTAAATCTCATCATTTGGAGACACAGAATGTGAATGTCGTCGTGGCCAAGGTCCTCTTGGAGGTGAGCCTGTTCTCCCAAACTCTATTGTAGGACTCATGGAGCAAAACCATTGCTTGTTGTGCACTGAGTCAGCACATCTGCAGATGCTACAGAGGAGGCAGAGGGAGCCCCAGGTCAGGCCTGTCCCTGCTTGTTCTTCCCTCCCCGGGTGGGGATCTTGCAGCAGGTTTGCACATCCCAGCATCTAGGGTTCTTCTCTTTGGCCTGGCTCAGCTCTTCAGGGGTCAGGGTTGGTTGCTTTTCTGGGGAGCGGCACCAGATACTGCAGTCTGCTGAATTGCCTGTCTCAGTTCTCATCAAGGGAAGCCCTGGGATTTTCACTCTTCATTGATCTGTTTGGTTTTTGGGCCACTTCCAACTGTGCTCAGGGATTACTCCTAGTTTTACACTCAGGGATCACTCCTGGTGGGGCTTGGGGACCATATAGAGCTCCAGGGATCAAACCCAGGTCAGCTGCATACAAAGCAAGTGCCCTGCTTATTTATATTTTTCAGCCTTGGGATTTCAACATTTAAGAAACACCCTCTTTTTTCTGCTAACAACAGAAAAAGAAAATGTCTCTTGTGATGCACTCTAGAAGTTGTGTTTAACTAGAGATTTATTATACAATTGCCTTTTTGTGGCAGATAGGAATTTGAGTCCTCCTCCTCCTTCTTTTCTTTTTTTTTTCTTTTCTTCTTCTTCTTCTTCTTCTTCTTCTTCTTCTTCTTCTTCTTCTTCTTCTTCTTCTTTTCTTCTCTTTCTTCTTTTCTTCTTCTCTTCTTTCTTCTTTCTTCTTCTCTTCTTTCTTCTTTTCTTCTTCTCTTCTTTCTTCTTTTCTTCTCTTTCTTCTTTTCTTCTCTTTCTTCTTCTTCTTCTTCTTCTTCTTCTTCTTCTTCTTCTTCTTCTTCTTCTTCTTCTTCTTCTTCTTCTTCTTCTTCTTCTTCTTCTTCTTCTTCTTCTTCTCTGTCTTTCTTCTTTCTTCTAATTTTTTTTGGGTCAGACCCAGTAGCACTCAGGGGTTACTCCTGTCCCTGTACTCAGAAATTGCTCCTGACTGCATGCAAGGCAAATGCCCTACCACTGTGCTACCTCTCTGGTTCCTCCACCCTATATCCTAATGCTGTACATAGTAGTGTACTCTAAGGGGTACCGGACTCTTTAGTTAGGTAAAGGTAGATTTTCACCCTTGAAATGACACATCTAAATGAAGCATGAAGGACCCTAATCTTTTCTTTTTTCTGTTTTTGGGTCACACCCGGTAGCGCTCAGGGGATACTCCTGGCTCCAGGCTCAGAAATCGCTCTTGGCAGGCTCGGGGGACCATATGCCAGGATTTGAACCAATGCCATGTTATTTCTCCCTTTTCTTTTCTTATTTGGTAGAGACTAATGCATCCCTTTTAAGTTTCTCACTTATGATTATTCCCCTGTTTGGAGGAATTTGTTTGGAGGAAACACATGGTTTCTCTCCAACCACCCCCATTTTTATGCAGCCAGCTCAGAATTTGATGAATCTTAGTGAACTACAACAATGGGATGTAAAATTTCTGTTTGGAGATGCTTTTGCCCATGGATTAAGGAATTTATTTATTATTATCTTTTGAAATTTGGGGCCACACCCAGTGATGCTCAAGGATTACTCCTGGCTCTGCACTCAGAAATCACTCCTGGTTTGGGGGACCATATGGGACTCTGGGGAATTGAACTGCAGTTCATCCTAGGTTAGTGTGTGCAAGGCAGATGCCCTACAGCTTGCATCATCACTCTAGCCCAGGATTAAGGAATTTAAAGGGAAATCACTATTTCATTCTCTGTGGTTTACCTCTTGGAGAAACACTCGTTTTACTTAGTAAGAACTTTGGTGGTTAGTGTAGGTTTTATTCTCCCTTAATTTTTATTTTAATGTCGATCCTGTTCTAGAGCAGGTTATCTATCCTCTGATATTAGATTTACTTAAAATAGAATCTTAGGATTTTCAAACAGTAGAGTTGATATGACACAAAGCATAAAAGTATATACAGTTGGTTGGCTAGTAAAATGGACACTTGAGGGTTCAGTGTTCTAAATAATTATTTTTCAGTACTAGGAGCTCTAAGGCAAAGTAGTTTATTCTTCCTGACTCAGTTTCTCCACCTGTGAGAAAGAGATAATAAATCTTTGCAACTAGGTGAGGCCTTTGTTGCACAACTGCTGTGAATTGTTGGAAATGTACTACATTTTCATTAACTCTGTGGTATGAGAAAGTTGTCATATTCATAGGTGGGAATTATACCCATCAGTGGAAGAAGTAGATATGTGATAGAGTACTTAAGCATTGATGACTTAAATGAAATAATTTTATTAAAAGAAAAAAGTGAGAAAGAGAAAGAGATTGAGAAAGGAAGAGAGAGAACAATTCTAAGCATGTTATAACAAAGCTTCTTTGAGTTATTCCTGGGAGTTGTTGGGTGTGTCAACCTTCTCAGAATGCTGAGTAATCAAGTCATAATGTTCTCAATGTGTCATTCAACCTATATGGCAGGAAAAGCACCAACAAACTGTCTCCTAGGTTATCAAATATTTGGGAAGATAATTGCTTTCACTGAACTAGAGAAAACTATTGTTTGATAAAATTGTGGATAAAAAATTAGAAAATAGAATCTTGAAGCTCTATTTCATCCTTTCAAAAAGATCCACTTTCTACTCTTGTTGTGTTTTTGTGTTATGGGACAGAATTCCAGATCTAATGTTTTCTACCATGGAATCAGAATTTCAGCCCCCTCTTTAAAAGTGTTTCCTCCTAATGAGGTAATCATTGTTGACAATAGTATTAATGTTTATGGTTTGTGGGTACAAAGTTAGTGCCCCTCTGTTACCACAAGGGCCAATATCCTCTGTTACTGTCCTAACCCAACTTTTTTTTTTGTTGTTGTCACACCTGGCAGTGCTCAGGGGTTACTCCTGGCTCTATGCTCAGAAATTGCTCCTGGCAGGCTCAGGGGACCATATGGGATGCCGGGATTCGAACCACCAACCTTCTGCATGCAAGGCAAACATCTTTTTTTTTTGTTTGTTTTTTGTTTTTGTTTTTGGGCCACACCCAGCATTGCTCAGGGGTTACTCCTGGCTGTCTGCTCAGAAATAGCTCCTGGCAGGCACGGGGGACCATGTGGGACACCAGGATTCGAACCAACCACCTTTGGTCGTGGATTGGCTGCTTGCAAGGCAAACACCGCTGTGCTATCTCTCCGGGCCTGCAAGGCAAACATCTTACCTCCATGCTATCTCTCCAGCCCAGGCCTAACCTAACTTTTAGTTCACCTAACCTAACTTTTAGCCCCCCAGTCCTGCCTGGTAACCTCAGTCAGTTCTGTTTCAGAGTTCAGGATTTATTTTTGTTGGACACTGTCTGTTCCCTTTATTGGTTTGTTTCTTTATGTAATTACAAATGTGAGTGAGATCATCAGGCATTTAGCCTGATGACTAATTTTTCTTTTCTTTTTTTAAAAATGTTTTGGAGGTGTTTGGATCACACCCAGCAGCACTTAGGGGTTACTCTTGGCTCTGCACTCAGAAATTGCTCCTAGCAGGCTCGGGGGACCATATGGGATGCCAGGAATCGAACTGGGATCTTTCCAGGGTTGGCTGCATATGCAAAGCAAACGCCCTATCACTGTGCAATTGTTCCGGCCCCTGGCTAATTTTTCTTAACATTATATTCTCTAGTTTCATTTAAGTTGTAGCAAAATGCAATATTTCATTATATTCTTTTATTATATATATATATATATATATATATATATATATTTTTTTTTTTTTTTTTTTTTTTTTTTTTGGTTTTTGGGCCACACCTGGCATTGCTCAGGGGTTACTCCTGGCTGTCTGCTCAGAAATAGCTCCTGGCAGGCATGGGGGACCATATGGGACACCGGGATTTGAACCAACCACCTTTGGTCCTGGATTGGCTGCTTGCAAGGCAAACACCGCTGTGCTATCTCTCCGGGCCCATATTCTTTTAAATATATGTCAATAACATGGTTTTTGTGACAAACAAGAAAGATATATTGGTTATCCTCAGAATCATAGAACAACCAAGTAAACAACTTTCTGTGCAGTGTTGGGGGACCATGTAATGTTGGGGATTTCATTTAGGTTTCCATCATGTAAAACATATCCTCCATTCCTTTATGCCATATCTCTAGATCTTATACTAAATATTTTTAAACATTTACTTTATAAATATAACATGTTTGGAATGAATAAGATACGGATCTTGAGTTTCTGAGAAGAGAACTGGAAGAAAGGTAGTGGTTATTTAAAAAAAAAGTCAAGGGGCCAGTGTGGTGGCACTAGAGGTAAGGCATCATCTGCCTTGCAAGTGCTAGCCTAGGAGGGAACCACGGTTCGATCCCCCAGTGTCCCATATGGTCCCCCAAGCCAGAGGCGATTTCTGAGCTCATAGCCAAGAGTAACCCCTGAGTGTCAATAGGTGTGCCCCCCCCCAATTCTATAAAAAAAAAGTCAAACTGGTTGTCAATATAGATTTAATCTTATTTGAATCAGCAAACTTGTATATACTCTCCCTGACCCTCAGATGGCTTTTTTCTCATTATACAGAGATTAAATCAGCATTTATTCACTGTCAGTACCATTTTCTTAAGTTCTTGGCACACACATCAGTGAATGAATAGGAGATATTCCTACTAGGAGTCTAATAGAGAAGATACTACACACATAAAATAAGTGAATTCTAGACAATATATAGAAAGTGAAAAATATGGTTTTACATCTGCTTTGTTTAGGCTCAAGCTTCAACAGGACGAAAGATCAAAGGGCTCAGAACTGACTTTCCTTGAGACTACATCACAAGAGCTGCCCCTGAAAAAAGGGGCTCATTTTTTGGGTACTCCTGTCCTTTGTGTTATTAATAAAGGTAAACATTAAGTCACTTGCTTGCAAATTTGTGTGTTGGAATAACTTAAAACTGACAATACTGCTCTTTCTAGGTACTTCCTTCACATGTGTCTTTTTAAATAATGTATAAATGAGTATAGAATCTCAGTCTCATGAAAATTTGATGCTGTTGTAAGTCTCTCTGAGACTCAGAGTGAGATTTTATACTTCTTGATGCCTGTTCCAGGATTTTTCTCAGCTCCCAACACAATAAACAAATGCATAAATCATTGAGACTCCAGTTAAAATTTCCAATTGAATGTGGGGCCCATGAGTTGAATGCAGAAGAAATTATTGAGCTTCTTTCCTAAAATTAATTACTTGCTGTGTTTCCCAGAAACTAGTTTAAAAATGCGCTGCTGGGGCCGGGTGGTGGTGCTAGAGGTAAGGTGCCTGCCTTGCCTGCGCTAGCCTTGGATGGACCATGGTTTGATCCCCTGGTGTCCCATATGGTTCCCCAAGCCAGGAGTGACTTCTGAATGCATAGCCAGGAGTAACCCCTGAGCGTCACTGGGTGTGGCCCAAAAACCAAAAAAAAAAAAATGCGCTGCTTAAAAAAATATGAAACTGGGACAGGAGTGATAGTGCAGTGGTAGGGCGTTTGCCTTGCATGCAGTTGACCCAGGACTGAATGCTAGATCCACCAGCATCCCATATGGTCCCCCAAGCCAGGAGTAATTTCTAAGTGCATAGCCAGAAGTAACCCCTGAGCATCACAGGGTGTGTGGCCAAAAACAAAAAACAATAATAAAAAAAAAAAGAAAACCACTCCAACTTCTTCCTCTTTTCTGTTTCTGTAATTTCTGAAACAATTTAAAGACTTAAAATTATGGTGACACGGAGAAATATATTATGGACATGCCTTTTCAGGCCCAATAGAATAATAGCTTGAATATTCTTGCCATCAACTAAAAATCACAAATGGTTATCCACCACTTTTGTCTTTGTCTTTTGTCCAGGATATTTTTTGCACTTGAGACTAAGGTGTAAGCTCTTGACCTATGCATATTCAAAAAAGGTGAAGGGCCGGAGCAATAGCACAACAGTAGGGATTTTGCCTTGCCTGAGGCCAACCTGGGATGGACCCCGTTTGATTCCTGGCATCCCATATGGTCCCCCAACCTGCTAGGGGTGATTTCTGAGTTTGGAGCCAGGAGAGACCCCTGAGCACCTCTGGATGTGGCCCCAAAATCAAACAATCAATCAATAAGCAAAGTTTAAAAAAGGAAAGAAAAAGAAGGTAAAAGCTCTAAGGCCTGTTTCTTGGATGGGAGAGGTGGGGTGCCTTGGGATGATTCATAGGGAGGGATGCCTGGATCAGGTGCTTGGCTTAGCACAAACTCTCCCAGCTGAACAAAGCTGAGAAAAATGCAGCTGAGGAGGCATTGGAAGTGGGACCCAGCCACAGGTTCATTTGCTCATTGTCCACAGTGGGGTCCTTTGCCTCATTATTCCAGCCCTGGTAGGCTCATAGTTGGGGTTCTGAGGAGTCTTTGTGACTCAGGTCTCTTGACTAATCAGTAGACTCCTTCTCTAAAGACCCCAGAGCACTCATCCCCAAACAGACCCCTAATCCATGACAAGCACCCATCAATTGAGGGCTGACTGAGCACTCTTGGTGCCTGACACCCCAAATTCTACTTTTTCAGTAGGGTCTTTATGATTCTTGTATTGGAAGAGTAGCTGAAAGAGGAAGAGCCAACCATGTGCATCAGCCAATGAAGGCTCAGTGACTCCTATCCAGAGATGCAGAGAGCCCACTTTGCATCCCCTGGGGCTTGCTGCTCTGCAGAGTGGCCCAGTCATCCACTTTAGTGTCCCATATACCTCCAATCCAGGTTCTGGGATTGCGGGACATGCAGCCCAGTCCCCTCTCCAACTCCCTTTCTTTCCATCAAAAGCTCTAGAGTTTTTCATCTACCACAGAGAGTGAGTGTCATTTTGAGATATAAATATCCTGCTCACAGCATCCCCTTAGAGCTTTCTTTGATCCAATTGCTCCATGAGTAAGTGGTACTTGGTTAATAATACAATCTCCCAAACTCACAGGGAAGGAAAACTCTCAGGCCATCTTTATTTAGCCAGATAATTTGTTCTCCTTCATTCACTGACTGCACACTCTCAAGCCCATACAAGTGTGAGTTTGCACAATGAATGCCGTGTGGTCTTAACCTTTCAGATTCTCATCATCGGAGAGAGAAGCCCATAAGCTAAGTGGATTTTATGATATGTTATGTTGTTATGCATGATAAGTGAACACTAGGAAATACTACGTAAGAATAGTAGAGAAGCCATGGGCTTAGCTTCAGGTCCTTTTCTGAGAACAGATTTAGTAGGAAGAGAGGAGGGCTCCTTGAATGAAGGACAGGCAGGAGGTAGGATAACTGGATAAGCAAGTAGTAAGCTCACCAAGAGATTTTAGAACATCTTGACCACCGATTTTAGTGGGAACTCCATGGAGAAAACTTCCTAATCAAATTTGGTATTACAAATTTTTATATAGAATATATAATATGTGTATACTCATCTTCTTTCTTTTTTGATGTTTTCTCTGCTTTCTTGGAGTCTACCTTGTTAGCATCTTGTGGAATGTGCTAATCAAAGTTAAATAACTTTTGTGACATGATCTTTTTTTTTTTGTGGGGGGCACATTCAGGGGTACTCAGGAATTACTGTTGGCAGTGCTTGGGGAACCATATGGGATACAAATATTGAACCAGAGTTGGCTGTGTGCAAGGCAAGCGCCCTAACCACTGTAGTATCTCTCTGCCTCTCATGCAGAATCATTTTTGAGAGGTGTAAGTGAGTCCTGCTATCACACATTCCTTCAATTTCATCGCCTTCCTGTCCTCCGTGGCTTACAAGGGTTGCCCTTACTTATTTATGTCTGTGTGTCCTTTAGCTGGGAGGCAGGATCTACAGCCCTTTTCTGCCCCAGCATGTCTGGGGCCTTTGGAAGCTGTTGCAGACAAGAGCAACCCCAGCCTGAATCACAGACAGATTGCCAAGAGGTGTGAGTCAGAGCTGAGAGAGCAGCTGTGGGCGGGCTGGGCGCAGGTGGGGTGTGCCCAGGTGGGGGAAGCTCAGAGTGGGCGCGGCCAGCGGGCCTGGGGTGATCTAGCTGGTCCTGCCCTCAGTCCAGTCCAGGTCTTCCCGAACCGCACCTCGATTTCCTTTCCCTGACCCTGCGCTTTCAGCACATCTGCTGCTCCTGGTAAGACAAAGGAAAATTCTCTTTTCTGAAGCAGTAATTAAGCTAAGACTTCACTGAGCTAACAGGAGATGGGGAAACAGGGTTTTGTTTTAGCATAAGCAGTTAGTTGGCTTTGGAACTGTTGCCTATACTGCTATCTTCTGTCCACGATCCTTTGAGGGTCTGGAATAGCATGTAGGGGGGTGGAATTATTTAGTCATACAAGGGAAGCAAATGAAGAAACAGCATGGATGGGTTGTTTGGGGGTGCTGGAGGTCCAGGGAGGGCACAACTATGATTTTAGGAGGAGAAAGCACTTGTAGGGTGTGTTCGGCACTACCTTGGAATCTAGAATGAATGTGACTGCGTGTCCTAGTAAGGGTGTGGAGGAATAGGGAAAGTTCTCTGAGTCTCATTCACTTTCCTGGCTAGTTCAAGATCCCCACTTCAATGTGGCTCTTCTTTCCTGCACTTTAATTGCTAGCTCTTTTACTTACTTGCAAGCTCAGTGGACTGGGCAGCAAGTCTTTTCTCTCCTTGCTTCTGGGTTCTGGGAAAGAAGTCTGTCAGATTACCAGTGTGCACTCGGGGTCTGTCTAGTTTCTACCTTTTAGATGCCACTGAGTGTGGCTTGATTGAAATGTCTCGTCGTGGAAATGAAGTTCTTTTACAAATTTGTTCTCAGATGGAGGCCAGACTTACAGAGTTGAGTGATGGTAGGTTTTTTTTCCCCAAGTCAAGGAGACCAGGGGGTCACAGAAAGGAAGTAAGTGGTATCTGAAATTTCACGCAGCTTCTAAGGTGCAAAATTATATAGAATCTGGATATACTTGGTCTTTTCTCCAACACCTATTAATCCAACCTTCTGAATCTCTCTGTGGGAGATTCAAGAGCTTCAGCATAGATTATGGTAGGTCCTGATCTCTGTCCTTGCTAGTTTGTTTGCTGGGTTTCTTGAGCAATGGGAAGAAAGAATCCTTTCTATTTGCAGAACAGAAAGGATTCTCCACAGAAAATGAGTCAGCAGCTTGAGACTGTGGCTTCTTAATATTTGGAGTTCTGCCCCTGCTATCCCCTGGGCTGTGCGTGGGGGTGACTATGGTTGTGAGGCCTCTGTGACCTGGGTCCTTTTGGTGTGATCTACTTCAGTGACTCTCCTGAACTGTTAGATAGCAATAGCATGGTCCAGTGGCATCTAAACACCAATATCTTAGGAGTCTGAGCCAAGCCATGAGAAATGAAATGGCTACTCTGGTTACTCATAGTAGCTTTGTCCTGTCCTGCTTGCAAAGCATTTGTCATGGGCATGTCTCCACCTCATCATATCATCATCGCTTCCAATATCTGGCTCACCAGAGGAGGGTTAAGCTCCAGTGTCTTCATCTGACTTTTACTCTCACCTAGTTAGAATGTGGACATTGTGGGCCATGTGTTCAGGCATTTCATTTCAGGTGTCCAAAATGGCAAAGTTTCTTAGAGCATTGCCTATGGGCCCTCTACATGGGATACTTAAGGGATCTCTTTTCATTACATTTTTTGCTGTGAGGTAGGTGAGGTGAAATTATGCAAATTAGTCTGGCACAATGAAAAGTTTAAAAAAAAAACAAACAGAATAGAACTGGTCCTTCTTCCACCTTCATGCCAGGACTAGTCCATTCATTCAACAACTTGCTGTCTTGGATTGTCACAGATCTCTGTGGCACACACTATTGCTTGGCTAGCTCCCTCTTGTTCCTGAGGACTCATTTTAGTATGACTTAAGGCACAAATTTGGAGATGTCCGAGATTTCTTCTATAAGTGACCCTCTCTGACAAAGGTTCCCATAGCAAATTGTGCCCTATATCAAAACCAGCAGGTGTAGCTGTGATTACACATGGCCCATGTCTTATGCCCCCAGGCTGATTGGTCATTGGAGGCAGGGACTGAGTGTTCACCTTTGATTTTCTCATGTCTAGCTCAGTGCCTGATTTTAGGTTCTCTGTTGAGAATTTCTAAGTGACAACAAGCAGCAGTAGAACCTTGACTAATATGGGTTTGGGCAGTAGGGGTCCACTTATATGTGGGGATTTTCACAACATACTTGTTCAAGATAGACAATTGAGAGATACCACACAGCACTGTAAATGGGCTTTCTTCTTGATGATTCTCTTCTTAACTTCATCTTATCTTCTGCTTATGTGTTAGTGAATGGGTTTGTGTTAGTGTTGGTTTTTGGGTTAGGGTTAGGTGTAAAGTTATGGTTATGGCTAGGGTTAAGGATAGGGTTAGGGTTAGGGATAAGGATAGGGTTAGGATTAGGGATAGGATAAGGTTATAGTTAGGTTTAGGGTTAGGATTAAGGTTAAAATGAAGTGGTTAGTGTTAAGGTTAAGGTTAGTGTTAGTGTTTGTTATGGTTATTATTATGATTACGTTTAGGGTTAAGTTTAGAATGAATGGCTTAGTTTAGAATTTAGGGTTAAATTTAGAATGAATGGGATTAGGGTTAGGTTTAGGGTTATGGTTAGAATTTAAGAATCAGTATGTAACATATATAAAACACATAGAATGTTTTAGCCAATTGTTGAAATTCTTATAATGCTTTCTATTTACCATTAAGCTTGACTAACTTAATAGCTACATTTTGGGGGTAGTCAGAATTAAGATTATTTTGGATAATTTTCTGGATTATTCTCAAGTGCAAAGAGATACAAGTCCTCCTAGGATCTCCTTGTTTAAGAATCAACTGTCCTAAAAAAGAAAAAAAAGAGTCAACTGTCCTATTAATCTTTTGTAACATAGATTGTAGAGTGTCTTCAAGTAGAGAAATTGGGGAAAGAAAAGTTTTCTGTTCACTTGCAAAATCAAACAGACCACATAAGGGTACCTAGTGTCTTTCAAGTTGTATTTGGGATCCTAAAATAAAGGAATTTACCCAATTTACCCAAAGCCAGTGAGAGGACAGGTGTGGAGAGGAAGGTGGAAAGGTGTGGCCGGAAGTGAGTTGTGTGCTGGGAGTCAAGGGAGGAGGGTCTGGTTTTTCTACTTTCACTCCCTGTGTGGGTGGCTGGAGACACTCCTAGGCGATGGCTGCTCTCTGTGCTCAGGAGATCCAGACCAAGATCTTGTCCTACCCTAAAGCCTCAGACCTTTAGGGTTTATCTACCATATGTGAACATTTAAAATAAGTTTTCTTGGAGCCGGAGAGATAGCATGAAGGTAAGGTGTTTGCCTTGCATGCAGAAGGACAGTGGTTTGAATCCCGGAATCCCATATGGTCCCAAGAGCCTGCCAGGAGCGATTTCTAAGCATAGAGTAGGAGGAACCCTTGAGCACTGCTGGGTGTGACCCAAAAACCAAAAAAAAAAAAGTTTTTTTTTGGGGGGGCACACCCGTTTGATGCTCAGGGGTTCCTCCTGGCTAAGCACTCAGAAATTGCCCCTGTCTTGGGGGGACCATATAGGAAACCGGGGGATCCAACCATGGTCCTTCCTTGGCTAGTGCTTGCAAGGAAGACACCTTATCCCTAGTACCACCTCTCCGGCCCCTAAAATAAGTTTTCTTTTTCTTGCTGTCAAGGAAGCTTTATTGGGTTGTGGAGATGGCATGAAGGACCAAGTGTATGCGTGGTAAGCAGAAGGTTCCACGCTTCTTGTCTGATGCTGCATCATCTCCTGAGCAAAGCTGGAGTAGCCTCGATGGGTACCATGGGAAGCCTCCCCAATTAAAGATAGAAAGAGAAGAGGGAAAAAGAAAGGAAGTGTTATTTACTACAGATATTCCAAGAATATATTGTAAACAGAGCTAGAGCTAAACAAATGAAAAAATCCATTTCAGGCCACTCAAGCTACGTGTTTGCAAGTGAAAAAACTATATATTTAAAATGGTTTTTAACTTTTAAAATTTAAAATATTTTGATTTACAAACTTATTGCTAGTTAAGTTACAGACATATAATGTTTCAGCACCAATTCCCCCACAGATGTCAACCTCCCTCCACCAATGCTCCCAGAGTCCAGCCCATACCTCCTTCTGTCCCATCCTGTCATCATAACAGGCACATTTTTAAATTTGGTTATGAAAGTTTGGGGCTCATGATATCATTGTTGTTGACTACATAGTTTAGATAGTTAGTTCTACCCTCCCTTAACACCACTAATGTCCCCTTGGCCTCTGTCCCCTGTTATTTCACATTTGTCTTTTTCTTCCTCTGCTCAATTTTTTTCCTTCTCCTCACTGTACTCTGGGGCCAAAGTGTTCTAGACACCCCCCCCCCTTAAACCATTGCATTCCCACATGAAGTTATACTAATTACCACATAGAAGTGTTATCATCCTGCTTCTTCTGCCTTACTGCATTTAACATGAAGCTTCCAGTTCTATCCATGTTTCAGTGAGCTGCATGATTATATCATTCCTTACAGCTGTGTGGTATTCTAAAAACTCTATATTTTTGGATGCTCAGATTGCTTGTTATGTTTTGGGACCATACCAGAAGAGCTGAAGAACTGTGCCTGGATCAGTTCTCAGTGGTCATCCCCTGAGAATGCTTGGGGGAACCAAGAGGTGTGAAGGGATTGAACCCTGAACTCTAGAGTGCTAAGCATGTGTTCCAAACTTGGAGCCATCTCCTGCCACCTATATAGCTTGTTTTATTTTGGGGAGTGGTGGGTTGAAGTACTCAGGGGCCATGCCCTGAGGGACAGTGATGTGGTGCTGGGATTTGAATCCTGGTCACTGTGACCTTTGCATGATCTTTCTGGTCTTTATAGTTTGATATTCATCCCTAAAAAGGTCCACATTTCAAGTTATACTCTTAGAGCTAGTAGGTAGTGCAGGTGAAAGATTCAGACAAAACAGCCCATAGAAGGGATGAAGCAAACTGGCTAGGCGATTGACATTTTTCATGATGGTGAAAATATGTCCTCCCCTCTTCTACTTTTTCTTTCTTCTCTTTTAGCAAATAATTTCAGGTCACATGTGAATGCAGAAAAATTGATGTGCCCTGAAATTATTTGCTAAATTTTACATGTGAGTCCCATGTTGAGTCTATGGGACTATTAGGTTCTGGAAGGAGTAAATTTTTATAATGGCATTTAAAAATTACTCCAGAGTGCTTAGGGATTTACTCCTGGCTCTGCACTCAGAAATAACCCCTGGCAGGCTCTGTGGACCATATGGAATGTTGGGGTCACACCCAGTTGGTCGTGTGCAAAGCAAAACATCTTACTACTGTGCTATCACCTTGGCCCCAGTGGGTTTTATTTTTTCCCTCATAATTGTAAAGTTATTCATGATTGAGTTTTAATTATACGATGTCCAAAACCCTTTAACTGTGCCCGTTTCCTATCTCCAGTGTCCTCAGTTTTCCTTCTACTCTCCTTCCTGACATTTATTTAAACTGAAATGCTCATTTCACTTTTTTTCTGGTTAAAATAAGAGCATCCTTTAAATTTTTAAGCAATAGAATATTGGTGTATGGGGTCTGGAGAGATAGTACAGGGGAGAAAGTGCTTGTCTTGCATGTGGCTGACCCTAAATGATTCCTAGCACTGGCTGATGTAACCCTGGAACACAGAGCTAGAAGGAGGCTTATGAGCATCAGTGGGTGGGGGTCAATCGACCTGACCCCCTTCAAAAAAAGTTTTTTTTTAAGTTGGAGATATTAATGAAATTTTCTTTATTTCTTAGCATTAAGCTGTTAATGAAATTAAATGATCTTTGTAACAAAGACAAAATTAAATGAAAGAAATTTTCAGAGCTTTGGGTGCCCTGAACACAAGCCATTAGATGTGTAAATTTTCTGGGTGGTGATTACTTGATTCTCCTCCTTGCCACCCTGACTCTCCTTTTATACTCAGAATTTTTTCTATTGTTTGTTTTGGGGTCACTCCTGGTGATGCTCATGGTTTACTCTTGGCTCTATGTTCAGGGGTCACACAACTGCAGTGCTCATATGAGGTACCAGGCACTGAACCTAAGCTGGCAGCATGCAAGGCAAATGCTTAACTTACTGATTCTATTTTTCTGCTTCCTATCTAGAATTTCATTTTGTTTTGTTTGGTTTAGTTTAGTATCACACCTGGCGGTGCTCAGGTCTTACTTCTTGCTCTACACTCAGGAATTACTCCTGGTGGGCTGAAGGGACTATATGGAATGCTGGGGATTGAACCTGGGTTGACCGCTTGCAAGGCAAACACCCTACCCACTGTGCTATTGCTTCAGCTCACCCCTACATAGGATTTTTATAACATTTGCTCATGCACAAAAAACTTGCTGGAAGTTGATGCTTTCCTGGAGTAAACTGCAAACATGACAAGGTTGTTTGCATAGCCCAGAGAGGTGCCATGGTCAAAGCCCTCAGCTTCTGATGGTTTCAGCAGTTTGATGTTTTAGGTCATTTGAGAAGAATTGTTGGGCAAATGCATGGAATTTAGTACTTAGCAGTGACTGCTTGCTGTGGTGCCAATCTCCATGCATAGACCATTTTGGGGACACCTTTGTCAAAGCAATAACCCACCTTGTTGTTGGAATCTCAGATATTATGAGCTGCATTGCCTTTCCCAAGAAAAATGGAGAATTTTTTGAAAGAGGTCATAGTGACCACATGGATAGCAGGACAGATCTATTTGGACTCTATTTGGACTAGGGCTAAACCCACTGGCTTTGAGGAACAAGAAGGGACTTGGAAAGGGGATTTCTCACTGGGGAGTCAGTGTCAGTCCTCAGATACAGTGATGTGCAGCTCCCAACAGAGATCTGAGGAACAAGAAGGGACTTGGAAAGGGGGTTTCTCACTGGGGAGTCAGTGTCAGTCCTCAGATACAGTGATGTGCAGCTCCCAACAGAGATCTGAGGAACAAGAAGGGACTTGGAAAAGGGGTTTCTCACTGGGAAGTCAGTGTCAGTTCTCAGATATAGTGATGTGCAGCTCCCAACAGAGATCTGAACCAAGCCTTGAAGCTAGGAACTAATACTGCATAACTTGCTTTGTAAGTGATCTTATCACAGAGTCATTTTTGTTTTATTTTTTTTTCACAATAGTTTTTTTCATTGCAGTTGTTCAGGATTGAGTTTTAGTCTTACAATGTCCAATACCCTTCACCAGTGCACATTTTCCACCACCAATGTCCCCAATTTTCCTCTAACCCTCTCCCTTGCCTGTCTCTATGGCAGACATTTTCTTCTCACTCTCTCTCTCTCCCCATCCATCCATCCATCCATCCATCCATCCATCCATCCATCCATCCATCCATCCATCCATCATCTCTCTCTATCTACCCTTTTATTTCCCTTTTAGACTCTGTGGTTTGCAATATTGTTGCAGAAGGGGTATCATGCATATCACTTTATCTCTTTTCAGCACCCAATTCTTGTCCAGAATGATCATTTTCAACTCTCATTGTCCTAGTGGTCCCTTCTCTGCCCAAACTGCACTATCCTACTCTTTGTGGCAAGCTTCCTGCATGGACTGGTACTCCTGGCCCTTGTCTCCATTGAAAGAAAGCCACTTAAACTAAAGGAATGTCAAATATTTTAAGAAATGAATAGATAGTGCTTTCCTGAAACAGCATAGCAAAACTATTTCACTTTGGTAAGATGGCTTCAAGATTCTAAGCACAGTTTTTCTGCACCATGAAAATCTAACTCTCAAGTCTTATATTGACTCAATAAAAATGTTTCAGGTGGGCATTAGTGGTGGGAATGTTGCACTGGCTTGAGGGGTGTTCTTTTATGACTGAAGCCAACTACAGTCTTGTTGTAATCATGGTGCTTAAATAAAGATATTAAAAAATGTTTCAAATTCTCTTCCTGGTTGAACAAAGTAGGTAAGTTTCTGAGAGTACACCATGTATATTTTTACTGTGTCATTCACATGATAAGGCTTCAAGCAGTTGAAACTGAAAATTTTTCTGGGGAATGTGGATTTAGGCTTCTGGATTTCACTGAGATTTGAATATCAATAGTAGGTGAATAGTTCCAATGTGAAAGTTGCATGGCTAGACTTTTTGGGTCCCGAGTTTTAATTATATGATTTCTCTAGCCCTTTCTTTCCTGGAGTTTACTCTTCACCCATTCACACTTCCTTGGTGGGAGAAACAGTGAAGTCCCTTGTGTCCCATTGACCTTTGTCTACTTCATGTTTGCTTGTTCCACCTGGAGCTGTGATGCCCTGGATGAGGGAGAATAGGGGAGTGGCCTTAGAAAAACAAAAGATGTCTCCCCTGACTTCCTGTTACCCCATTAGTCTCTTGGAAGGAGAACACTCATTTGAGCTGGCTTAATTGTACTTAGCAGGGACCTAACACAAAGGGAGACTCTGGGCAGGACAAGACCAACAAGACTAGATGTTGCTTGTAGACTGCTGGGGATCATTCTGTATACAATCCATCTATCTTTATTTTTTATTTATATATATTTAAGCACCATGATTGCAAAAATGTTTGTAGTTGGGTTTCAGTCATAAAAAAGTACACCCACTTCACCAGTGCACCAAACACCCCCATCTTCCTCTTTCCCCACCCTCTGTATTCAAGACAGGCAATCTATTTTTTCACTCACTACCATTATCATGATAGTTGTTGGTGTAGTTATTTCTCTAACTGCACTCACCAATCTTTGTGGTAAGCTTCATATCTTGGACTGGTCCTTCCAGCTCTCATCTCTATTGTTTCTGGGTGTTATTACAAAAATGTCTTTTATTTTTCTTAAATACCGGAGATGAGTAAGACTATACTGTGTCTATCTCTCTCACTCTGACTTATTTCACTCAGCATAATAGTTTCCATGCCCATTCACGTATAGGAAAATTTCATGACTTCATTTTTCCTGACCACTGCATAGTATTACATTGTGTATATGTACCACAGTTTCTTTATCCACTCATCTGTTGTTTGCATCTGGGTTGTTTCCAGCTTCTGGCTAATGTAAATAGAATTGCAATGACTATAGGAGTGCAGAAGGCTTATGTTTTTGTATTGTGATTTTGTGTTCTTAGGGTATATCCTTAGAAAAGCTATAAATGGACCATATGGATGCTCAATTTCCATCTATCTTTAAAAGGGAGAATTCTTAACACACAGTGAAAGATTAGTTGCCCTTTCCTTACAGCTGTGCATCTTGAATTTTTGTTCAGGTAACAGGTGCATCATGGAGCTCTGCTCATGTTTTAGTTCCAAGTCCAGCACATCCTGAGTCCTGGCTGAAGGATGCCCTCTCTGTTGCATGGAGCTTGGTGTGAGCTTGTCTTGTTTATAGATCTTCATGTGTGTGAGGCTGACTGCAGTAGGGTTGCAAGCCCTGATTCATGTGCTGGTCTTCTAGTGAGTGGTAATACCAGTCTATGCTCTTTAAAATCATGCTGGCCTGGGCAGGTCAGGCCTGAGAATCTGTACAGCTCAGCTTGGCTCTGCCCTCTTGCTCCTTTCACCTGGGCACCTCAGGGTATGTGTATCCACCCTAGGACACAGGCATATCCTGCATTGGAAAATCCCTTCTCCTCTGAGATCAAATGCAGAGGGAGCACTTGGAATTATGAGTGAGGCCCTGAGAAGTTTTCAGACATTTTGTTTTGTTTTGGGGGCATATCTACAGGTGCTCAGGGGTTATTGTTGGGTCTTTGCTCTGTAATCACTTCTGGCAGGTTCAGAGGTCTATTTGGGATTCCAGGGATTCAAACTGAGTCAGCCATGTACAAGACGAACATACTACTTGCTGTGCTATAGCTCTGAACCCAGTTCTCAGACTTTTAAAATTCAGCTCCCCTTTCATTCTTTTTTTTTTTTTTGGCACACCCAGTGGTGCTCAGTGGTTATTCCTGGCTCTGTACTCAGAAATCACTCCTGGCAGACTTGGGGAACCATATGAGATGCCAGGGATCAAACCCGATCTGACTACATGCAAGGCAAATTTTCTATCCCTCCAGACCCTCACCTTTTAGGGATCCCCCAAAGTACCTTCTTTGTTAGTTTTTTTTTTAACCAGTCCAACTGTGCTCAGGGTTACTTCTAACTCTGCACTGAATACTCACTCCTGGTGGTCCTTTGGAAACCATACGGGATGCTAGGGATTGAACCTGGGTTGGGTGCATGGTAGGCAAATGCTTTACTCAATGTACTCTACCATTGCTTATGTCTCAAGTGATACTTAGAAAAATTCCACTTATTTAACAGTTTGAAATGAAATTCCAAATTTTGGGAAATATTTATTGATTCATTAAAATTCATTAAAAATAAGTCAGGTGACAATTCTATATTTATAAGTATAATATATCATAAAATTAGTGTTTACTAAGGTAAAAGTGAAGGAAGGAAAGAGTCACCAATTTTACACTTCTAGACATGTCTTTCTAGGCAACACATCTAGATGAATAAACCTTCCATGTCTTTGTAAAAGAAGAGACATAAAAGGCAAGTCCTGTCTTTGCTTTGCCAGGAAGAAAGTGCCTTAGGGACAACCAGGAGCCTGGGACCCCTAAGAGATCCTCTGCTCTGGAATCCGAGTGGCCCCTGTCTTCTCTCTCCTTCCACAGGCAGAGAAGTCACCCGCCCCCCACCCCCCACCCCCCCCTTCTCCTGACTGCCACGTTGCCTGTGACATTCCTGACATGTCTGGGCAGACCTGAACTTATTTTCTGTCTTCAGAATCGAAAGGTATTGCGAGCTTGAGGAGGGACGTGGCTGGCCCAATTCCCCTTGCAAATAGGACCCTGTACATAAAAACCGCTGGAATAGCAGCTGCTGCTGTGGAGTGTCTGTCCCAAGATGCTACATCCTCTGTGTGGCAATAGCTGTGCTGGGCTTCCAAGGCTGCCAAGCAAACAACATCTAGTAGGGAGAGTTAAGACAATACATTTAGGTCGGAGAGATAGCACAGCCTTACGGTGTTTTCCTTGCATGTGGCCGACACAGGATGGATGGAAATTCGATTCCCAGCATCCCATATGGTCCCCCAAGTCTGCCAGGAGCTATTTCTAAACTCAGAGTCATGAGTAACCCCTGAGTGCCACCAGATGTGACCCAAAGGGAACAAACAAACAAACAAAAAAGACAATACATTTCTTCTCCCAAAATTCTGGAGCTAGAGTAGAAAATGGTGGTTTTAGCAGGCCTCTCTGAAGGCCAAGGGGACTCTGTAACCCACACTTTTCTTCTAGTGGACCAGTGATTCTCGGGGTCCCCAGGCTTCTAGAAACATCACTCCAGTCTGCCTCTGTTGCTACAAAGTCTTCCTTCTCCCTGTGTGTTCATATCAGGGACTTTCTATGCCTGTCCATCTCCATGTCTTTTCCAGCTCTCCAAAAATCACGAGTAACATCCCATGACCTGGTGCCCAGGCATGAGGTGTTACCAAATCTTTCTGAGCTATGCAACTCAACCCATAATGCTCATTGAACACAAAACTGAATAGAACAAAACTGCTGTGACTTGGCTTGGACAAAATAGAAACTACAGAAACTTCAGAACTACAGAAACTACAGAAGTTTCCATTTTCTTGGAATCCCCAAAGCAACCAAATGGGGTATACATAACGTGTTGATTTTGATCAGCTCTGCCACTTGTTCTGACCACCTACTGGAGAAGGCACCTGGTTGGAGCTGCTGCAGCCCAGAAGCCTGGAGGTACTAGGCCTTAGAGGTACTAGGCAGAGTTGAACTCATACAATCTTCACATGTCGAGAACACATTTAGCTCAGCTACCTGGCCACTTCTGCTATTGCTACTCATTCTTTCGTTGCATTTGCTAGAATGGCCTCTTTTACCTCAAGACCAGTACTTTCCTGGGTCAGACTTCTTACTGTCTTGGAAGCACACAATTGAGAACACTTGAAAGATGTACTGTAAACTGACCCCAGACCTGTCCTTTGTTGTAGTGCACAATGGATGCCCTACAACTGGCCAACTCAGCGTTTGCAGTTGAACTGTTCAAGCAACTGTGTGACAAGGAGCAGACAAGCAATGTCCTCTTCTCTCCCATCTGCCTCTCCACCTCCCTGTCACTTGCCCAAGTTGGTGCCAAGGGTGACACTGAGAGTGAAATTGGACAGGTAAGACCCCTACCCCCCTTCTTCTCCTTCCGAACCCCATCCTGTTCCTTTCTGGTTCTTTGATTGTTGAGTGGTTGTGCACATGAACAGAAAAAAAAATGAAACATGGGAAAGATTCTCTCCAGAACTGCTCCACCAGGAAAACAGTTCTTTTTAACTCTATTATCTAGCTCTCACTTTTATAGTTCTTTCTTTTCTTTGTCATTTTTCTAGCTCTCCTTTTCTTTCTCTCTCACTTTTAAGCTCTCTTTTTCTTTCTCTCTTTTTGGATCTATATTTTTAAACATAAAGTTCATTTCTCTGTCCTGAAACTCATGTTTAGAATAGGGGGCCTGCTAGGATGTCCCCATTACCTACTGACTCAGGGCCTTCAGAAAGATCCCATGATCATTCTATCAATATTCTAAAGACATCCCTGTGTAAAATAAGTACTCCACTGCAAATACCCAGTCAAGTGTGCCTTTATACTCACTTATTTTATTTATTTATTTATTTAGTTGTTTGTTTGTTTATTTTGGGCCACACCCAGCAGTGCTTCAGGGGTTACTCCTGGTTCTGAGCTCAGAAATTGCTCCTGGCAGGCTTGGGGGACCATCTGGGATGCTGGGGATCAAAACTGGGTCTGTCCAGGGTCTGCTGCATGTAAGACAAATTCCTTACTGCTGTGCCATCGTTTTGGCTCCATTTTATATTTTGTACACAAATTATTTATAGCATTTGCCTTTTTTGGGGGAGTGCTCAAGGGTTACTCCTGACTTTGTGCTCAGAAATCACTCCTGACAGGCTTGGAGGACGATATATGGGATGCCAAGAATTGGACCCAGGTCAGCAGTGTGCCAGGTGAACACCCTACTCTCTGTTATAGAATTTTGATTTATTTCATCTAGTCTAGTCTACACTACAATTTTTATCTTAAAATAGTCTACTCTACAAAATTTCTAGCAGGTTCAGGTGGGGGTCCAAAGGCAGGGCTGCCTGATTCAACCCACTGGGCAGCTTCTCGGTGCTGCTCACACATTTGGTTCTTGGTAGATCAGTGCAGGGGACTCAGAAGATCCCTGGGAGGTGGAGAGACCTCAGTCTTGGAATCTAATGATGGTCTAGTGGTTGTTTCTCTTGGTTTTAGTGTCTGTCTCTTCACTCTAAATTGTAGAGAAGGTATAACCCATCTTCACTTTTTTTTCTGTATAAGTGGACCATAGATCAGAAGAAAGGTCAATTTCCCATAATCCTAAATTATAAGGAGAACATCTTTATGTTATTTTTATTTTATTTATTTATTTTTTGTGGGGTGTGTTTGTGTGTCATACCTGGCAGTCTCAGGGTTTACTCCTGGCTTTGTGCTCAGGAATCACTCTTGGAAGGCTTGGGGGACCAAATAGGATGCCAGATATAGAACTTGGGTTGACTGCATGCAGGCCAAATGCCCTACCTGCTGTGCTCTGGCTCTGGCTCCTATGACAACCTTTCTTAACTGGAACCAATTTTGTCTACTCACCCCAAATGTCTGGAGATGACTTGGATTGCCACAAATGGAGAAAAAGTTGTTACCAGCTTTTGGAATTTTAGGGATGTGGTTACGGATCCTGTAAAACCAGGACACCTCCCTCCATACCCCCCCAGAATTACCAGCATGAAATATAGGTTGGAGAAGCCTGGCTTCAATTGAGAAGGGTGGGGACCTTCATAGACTTTTGTAGACCCATGTAGGGGGAAGAGGTGACTCTTCCTGATGGATGAATTGGCTTCTCTTTGCAGGTGCTTCATTTTGAGGGAGTCAAAGATGTGCCCTTTGGGTTTCAAACAGTCACATCAGATGTCAACAAACTTAGCTCCTTCTACTCACTGAAACTAATCAAACGCCTCTATGTGGACAAATCTCTGAATCCTTCTACAGTAAGTGGTGTACAGCCATCAGGTTTTGGCTTTGCTCAGCGCTGACATTTTTACCTTGTTACATCCACACCAATTTTTTCAGCAAAAGTCACTTCCACAATGCTTGTTTTCTGACTGAAAATTTATGTGAATGAATTGATCTTAGTGAAGAAGTTTGTAGTCACAGCTTCTAGCTCAAAGTACAGCAGGAATCACATAAAAAACACTGTTGTCTTTGTCAGTTGGATCCCAGGGTATATCTTAATATTTTTGAAAAATCTACATTTGAAGAATTTGCCATTACCCTAGACTGGAAGAGATTTATTCTCTACAGTGATATAGAGTTGATTTCATGTATTTGGGTGGTCAGAACTGTAAACCTTTTGAATCTAAGAGGTAGCACGCAAGTTCAATATTACTACAATATTAATACTTTCAGCATTAATATTTGTTTTCTGTGAGTATAGTGAGATTTTGTGTTGACATGACCCCAAATGAAGTCCCACTGGCCATTATTAGCCACTGGTCCCAAAGTTCAATATGAGGACCCATTGCTTAGGCTTCAAAGTACCAGGGATTACTCAGGTCAGCCAGCAGGTACTGAGGAGCCTTCACAGCCATAACCTAGAGGTACTGGGGGGGGTTTCTAATGTTGTACCAGGGATACTCAGGGAACCATTTGGTGCTGGGTATTGAATCCATGGTAGACAGATGTCCTAAATTTCAACCTAGCCTGAGATCTCACTGACTCATCACTGGATGTTGTGAGTTGTTTTTCTTTTTTGAAGACACACAGCCATTACTACTCCAATTACTATCTGGGAAATGAAAATAAATTAAGATGTATATTGAGACCCATGCATGGAAAAAATGTAAGAGCTCCAGACATTAAAGAGCTGTCAAATACATTTTATCTCCCACAATGAAGACAGTGAAGGTCCTTCATCATGGTGTGATTCTCTTTTGTTCTTACTGGTTATAAGTAACAACATTCAGCAACAAGATTGGGTTGTAATGAATAGAATCAAATTAGTGTAGCTATTCTGTTCATCTGATGAATTTTACACTTTGAATTATTTCAATCAAATTGGGAGTTCCAAGGAATTTTCTTTCAGGACTATTTTCCATTGCTCCTGCTATTTGTATAGCATTTGGGCCTTTGTTGCTATTAGTCCAAATAAATATGGTTTTAGGATGGCTGAAATTTCTGACCATAAATCATTTGAGTAAAAATCAACTCAGGATGGCTTTTAGAATTTCATCTTCTTAGCAAGCATTAGAATTAGAGCCACTGCTATTTCTTTTTACAGTGCTATAATAGTCAAACTTAACTGTTCAGATGAATCACCCAGAGAACTTGTTAAGATATTCATGTTTGATTGAGCAGGTCTGGGGTGGGACTTAACATTTGGCTTTTCTTTTTTTTTTTTTTTTTTTGGTTTTTGGGCCACACCCGGTAACGCTCAGGGGTTACTCCTGGCTATGTGCTCAGAAGTCGCTCCTGGCTTGGGGGACCATATGGGACGCCGGGGGATCGAACCGCGGTCTGTCTCTTAGGCTAGCGCAGGTAAGGCAGGCACCTTACCTCCAGCGCCACCGCCCGGCCCCAACATTTGGCTTTTCTAACAGGGCCCTGGGTAATGTTGTAGCTTTGTGGACCATGGACCATATTTTGAGTTACAGAAGTCTATAGAATATTTATTGCAATTAAGATAAGTTTTCAGCTCACAGAATTTTATTGTGTGCATTTTTTAAATTTTAGGACACACAGATATCATATTTACATATCATATTTACATTTTAATTGTCTTAAATTGGAATATGTATGACAGTATTTCTGCATTCCTTAACAAGTAGATAATACATATCTTGATGCATTTAATGATTGATAATTGCCTTAGAGAATTGAAGAAATAGAAAATTGAGTGCAAAGGCAATTCATAGTTTTCTACATATTAATTTATATAGCACTACAGATTTTTTTTTTCACTACAGATTTTTAAATTGTCCAAATAATAAATATTCAAAAGCCCTTTGGTTAGAAACATGTAACAGTCTAATGGTTGGACTGTAGCCTTTTCAAGCTTTGAAAGTACCTTGGATTTTTATAAATAATATTTTTTTCAGGAATTTATCAGCTCTACAAAGAGACCCTATGCAAAAGAAATGGAAACTGTTGACTTCAAAGATAAACTGGAAGAAACGAAAGGTCAGATCAACAACTCAATCAAAGATCTCACAGATGGCAAGTATTATTATTATTATTATTATTATTTTACCAATTTCACTTAAAATTGTCAAGGATACAGACACTTGTGAATAATTTTTTTGATAATCCTAAAGTGGACTATTTGGAGGATTCCTAAAATATTTTCTATGTGTAAACTAAATTCTCACCTATCGAGTTATTTCAACAACTAGGAGTTCTATGCATTCCTATACCACAGTTGCTGGTGCTTTAATTTTTGTCTGCTTGCTTTCTAGAAAGCTCTCTTAGAACCCTTTCCTGGACACTCAGTTTCCTTCTGACAAAGTGTTGCATCTACTATAGCATCTACCTGCTTCTGCTTCTGCTCACACTTCTCTTGAGCTTTTCCTTCCATCACCAAAATCCTTTGGGAAGGGACCACAGTGATAGTACAGTGGGATGTGCACTTGCCTTGCATATGGCCAACCTGGGTTCCATCTCCAACATCCCATTTGGTCCCCAGAAGTAATTCCTGAATGCGGAATCAGGAGTAATCCCCAAGCATGACTGGGTGTGATCCTCAAACTAAAACAAATAAAATCCTTTGTAAATTGATTAAACTAGAAAGGAAGAAAGATTGGAATATAAATAAGTGAACCCCAGGGCATGGGGGAGGAGGGTGATGGGGGTATTGGTGGTGGGAATGTTGCACTGATGGAGGGTGTTCTTTTTTATGACTGAAACTCAACAACAAACATGTTTGTAATCATGGTGCTTAAATAAACTATTTTAAAAAAATCAGTGCACCCCTCCTCAAGGAATTTTTATATGTACAGGAAGATACCTTTTGAGACATAACACCTATTCATGAAGGGAAGACTTGTACAGATGGAATTTTCAGGTGTTACTACAACTGATACAGGAAGGAGGGATATACTTCTGGGTCAGAGGAATCATACTTCCTCTGAGATGGGTTGGAGCAGCCCACCTTTCTGTGCTAAGTCAGAAATCATAGAGCTCACTTAGGACTGCACAGTGAGGACATGGAAAAAGACCATGATCTTGGTTTCATTCAAGCCATTCGTTAAGTGTAGACAATGCCATTTATTACCATTTGGACATAGAGCTTACTGGGCTGTAAGGTCATGTTTAACTAATTTTATTTTTATAAAGTGGATGCGAGGTTCAAACTAGGTAACATTTTTACAACAAATAATATGTACTAGTCACAATAATGTAGGGTGACCCTGAGCTAGGTGTGCACACACAAATACATACACAAGTTATTGGTTCTGCTTTTAAAATTGCAATAATTACATTTTCTCAGGAAAAACTTTTTATAACCCATAGGAATGGTTTTTACTGGAGGAGGTGGTTCAATGAAAAGATCGAATTTAAGTCAGAATCTGGAAATTTAAGTTGTACCTTTGCCACTTACTAGTGCACACTTACAAGTAGCATTAGCAGGACAAAATTTGCAGGGCCCAGTACAATATAAAAATTAGTACTCTTTCTTAAAAATATGCTGAGAAGGTTTTGGTCATGATCAGGAGGACATATAACCCAGAGCTTAATATGAAAAGCCTGCATTCTAATCCTTTGAATGTTCTCTCTGGCACTTAAGGTGGTAGCAGAGAGCATTAAACCAATGCAAGAACATGAAAGGTCACTGAGCAGTTATATGAAGTGTCTAGAGTTTAAGTCAAAAAATTAATCCTTGCAATGGGGCCAGAGAGATAGTACAGAGGATAAGACACTTGCCTTATACAATACTGGTGTGATCCCCCAGCATCCCATCTGATCCACAGAGCACCTCCAGGAGTGATTCCTGAGTGCAGATACAGGAATAACCCCTGAGCACTGCCAGGTGTGGCCCCCAAACTAACTCTTTTGCAAAGAACGTTAAATGCTATTCAAATATGAGGACATAATTTATTCAGCAGTATTGAACATTGAACTATTTTAATTGTTGGGGATTTGAGCTCTAATATAAGAACAGTGATAATTAAGGCTTTGATTGGGGCTATAGATGCAAATGATATTAACGGGCTATTTTTTTTTTTTTTGGTTTTTGGGTCACACCTGGCAGTGCTCAGGGGTTATTCCTGGCTCCAGGCTCAGAAATTGCTCCTGGCAGGCACAGGGGACCATATGGGGCGCCGGGATTCGAACCGATGACCTCCTGCATGAAAGGCAAACGCCTTACCTCCATGCTATCTCTCCGGCCCCTAACGGGCTATTTTTTTATATTTTATTTAAACACCTTGATTACATACATGATTGTGTTTGGGTTTCAGTCATGTAAAGAACACCACCCATCACCAGTGCAACATTCCCATCACCAATGTCCCAACTCTCCCTCCTCCCCACCCGACCCCCGCCTGTACTCTAAACAGGCTTTCCATTTCCCTCATACATTCTCATTATTAGGACAGTTCAAAATGTAGTTATTTCTCTAACTAAACTCATCACTCTTTGTGGTGAGCTTCCTGAGGTGAGCTGGAACTTCCAGCTCTTTTCTCTTTTGTGTCTGAAAATTATTATTGCACGAATGTCTTTCATTTAACGGGCTATTTTATCAGTGCAGTTTGAGGAGAGCTTAAAGAGTTATTGGAGGGGGCCAGAGAGATAGCAAAAAAATAAAAAACATTAAAAACAAAAAATAAAGATCTATTGGATAAGAAGGAGATGCTGTTTAGTGACAAGTATACTTCCTAGTTGAGCAAACTAGAAAAACCTCCCCCAGGTCCAGTTTCCTCAGCTGTAAAATGGGCACATTAGGCTTTGCCTTAAATTTTTATTATGAATAAAAGTGAGAGAATGCAATGAAGATACAGAGTATAGCACCAGGTGTCAAGTAAGTATTTATGTAGTTTCACTTTATAGCATAGTCTTTGGAGTCAGAGAGATCCAGATTTAAACCCTAAATCTATCCTTGCTCAAGTATTTTCTTAGGCAAGTATCTTAACATCCCCTCTCTCTCAGCCTCCTCTTTAAAGTGGGGAGAAAAGATGCTACAAATATAAAATGCCTGACACCTTTCCCACCCCTCATAGACTTTCAAAAATAGTTGTTTGTGTTTTCCTTCTTCCTCCATTTGCCTTGTACTTTCCTTGGACTTTGGGAAGTTGGTTGTCCAAATGGGAAGAAAGAAAGGCCTCTTTCTGAAATAAGATGGTCTGGTATATCATCACCATGTAGAGCTTTTCATGGTGTAGCTATGGTGTAAGTGTGAAATACCTGTGAACAAATAGGCAGAAGAGCACTAATGTGATCTGGAAGAATAACAACTCTGGGTCATCTGTGGATTCTTCAAATTGCTTGCAGGCCACTTTGAGAACATTCTAGCTGACAACAGTGTAAATGACCAAACCAAACTCCTTGTGGTTAATGCTGCCTATTTTGTTGGAAAGTGGATGAAGAAATTTCCTGAATCAGAAACCAAGGAATGCCCTTTCAGGATCAACAAGGTATGTGGGGGCAACATACAGCAGTCAATGGATTGCCATTAGAGATCAGAAAAATTAAATATTTGGAAGGGACCATAAGAATTCAGTTGAAAGAGGAAATGAGAGGGAGGGACTAGCTTTCCTGGTAGACAAAAACTCATAATCTATAGAGTCTCCTTTCACTAGAATGCCCTCTGGGTTTGATATCTTGTAGAGTAGCAGAGTTTCAACCTTTTTATACCTGCAGATTGGCCACCAATCAATAGACCAGTGGTGGAAAGTCACTGTCATGGAATTTATAAATAAATGGGTAAAGCTAAATCACCAATTGGAAAATGGCAACAAATGCAGACTTATATCATGCAATCATGTTTTGGTTAATAATATTTTATGTAAATAACAGTGGTCTCAATAGGCTCTACTGTATCATTGATGACTTAGTCATAAAGCAGACATAGGAGGTACTGAAACTATAGATTCTAGGGACAGAATTTATAGGCATTTGAATGTTACTAATCTCCCTCATTTTGCTCACCATGGTAATAAAACTTCCCAAAGTTGTGTGAGGAACCCTCCCTTGGTTGCTGCTCTTATTGCTCCTTCTTTAATCCCTCAGTGTTGTTGCTTTTGTGAGTCCCTAACTGCTTAGGTTGACCTTACCAAATGTTTTCTAACCTGGGTAAACCCTCCTCCAAGGAGGGTGAATTACGTGAAGCTCTGTTACCAAAACTTGCACAACATGACAGTTTGGACAAGGTGGATACACATGTACCAAACTAATGTAATAATGTGTTGGTTATATTTTCTGACATATTTAGTTCGTATGATTTAGTCCTATTTTAGAGAGATACGTCTCATTTGTTTCAGAAATGGGCTCATTTTTAAAAGAAAAAAAAAAGAAATGGGTTCATTTTATCCACTGCCAGGAGTAATTCCTGAGTGCAGAACCAGGAGTAAGTTCTGAGCATCTCCGAGAGTAGCCCCAAAACAAAACAAAAAGAGAGAGAACTAATAAAACAAGCACCAAAATGGCACTGAATAACAAACATCTTAAAAATCTTCATAGACTGCCTTGTTTAAGTCATAGGTTTTTAGAGAAAAATGAAAGTATCAGTTGTACCACACATTCTCAGATAATGTCATTGCCATGTAATGATGATGACAATACACAATTGCAGATTATGCGGAACAATACTACTTTTTTTGAGGACCTGCTTTTGTAGCTTCCACTGGTTTTGTGAAAAGTCAATTTCCAGGAACCAATGAACCACAGTGAGGGGGACCTTGTTCTGCTTTGGTATCTGCCCCCAAACCACCTTTTACTCCTCCCTTCCTCTTCAAACAATTATTTTGAATCTCTTTCCTCCGACAAGCAACAGACAAGGCCACTTTTGCAGCCCAATAGAAAGGCCAGGTGACTTGCAAAAGGCCACAGCATCTGGGGCACATTTGGAAGAAAATCTAAGGTTCTTACCTTTCATCAAATTCACACATCAGCTCATTAGAGTAGGCTTGGGGATGGGGGATTGGGGTGGTGGGGGTGCTGAGAAAGAGTGACTTAAAACAAAGGTGGAGAACTTAATTAGAAATAATTCTGTGGGCTGGAGCAATAGTACAGTGGTAGGGCATTTGCCTTGCACGATGCCGACCTGGGACAGAACCTGGTTCAATTCCTGGCATTTTATATGGTTCCCCGAGCCTGCCAGGAAAGATTTCTGAGCACAGAGCCAGGAGTAACTCTGAGCACAGTTGGGTGTGGCCCAAACAAACAAACAAAAATAAATAATCTTGCCTATTATATGCTGGAAATTGCCTGTTATTTTATTTACTGTTTTATTGAAAAAAATCTGTATTTATGGAATGTAGGTTTGCACTAGAATTAACTTTCAAGTTAGCTTCTTTTATTAAATTAAATCTCTTTAATTATTGTCACCTACATGAAGATGGTGTTAATATTTGCCTATATTTTCAGTTATACTCTCATTTTCAATGTTTTTTTAGAAATAAATATACTATTGGATTATATATAGTTTCTGCCTATATAATATGTTGATTGTAAAGCACAGAAATAATTTCCCAAAGGCAGTCATAAACTCCTCACCAGATAGTTTAATGGTTTGGGCCCAGTGTAGTTTGGATCCCAGTGTCTGGATCATTAAGTCACAATTATTTGAAACAATAACAAGAGCAGATTTATTTTTGTATCCATATGTTTATATATAGGTATGTCTGCATATATAGGTATTGGGCATGCATGTATATGAATATATGTGTACCATATATGCAAAGCTATATGCATACATGGTACACATATACATATCTGTATACAGGTAAATTGAGAAGCTAATGGGGTACAGCCAGTTTTCTTACCCCCATTTTTATTATAACACCATGTTGTTATATGAACATCCAGTTGATGATACAGTCCTTTCCAAACATTGAATATTCAAACACCAATTCCACCACTAGTGTGACTTTTCCTTCACCAGTGTCCCCCGTTTCTCACCCACCACTCTAGTCTGTCTTCGTGTAGGCACAAACCAGTTTACTTAATATTTATTGAACAAAATACATGCAGTGAAATGATCAAAACTTAGATCCATCAGGGTAAATTTGAAATGATTGTTCTATCTGTCCATGATGTTACAAAAGTTAGCATCTAAGGATTGACTGGATTGTGTGGTTGGTGATGGTTGAGCCGCCTGTGCTACTGTTTAGACTTACTAAGTTTGGTCGATTTTTATGTAACTTTTTTATCTATTATGTATATTCCCTGTGATATTACTAGGCAAACTACTGTAAGATATTTTTTTTGCACAGCCTCATACAATCACTTGGTCCAGGATTAATAGATCTAAAACAGACTTGGTGACATGGAAGTTTGATAAAGTGAAGTCGCAGAAGTGGGCTGTTTGTTTATTTATTTATTTACCAGCGTGTGTAGGGTGTGGTGCTGGGCTGCTATAGTTAATGCAGAAAGGAGAATCTGCCCTGACCCCCTTTCCTGAGAATACCTCTGTGGCATTCTCAGAAAGAGTAGGGGGACAGATTCCCCTTTCTGGAAATGCCACAGAGGTATCAGCTAAGATTGGGATGTATTGGCAACATTATTTTCTTTTGGAGCTTGGTGGAGGAGCCAGGATGTTTTCTGCCAGGAAGATGGTGACAGTGGGTATGACCTGGTTTTCCATTAAAAGGATGGGTCCAAGGGGCTCGGTCCTCTCCAATTACAAGGGAAGATGCACACTGTTCAGCCCTGTACAGCCAGTTTTAATTCCCCTTCATCCTATAGGGTCCCCAAGCACTGTCAGGAGTGAGCCCAGAGCACAAAGCCAGAAGTAAGCTGGATGTGGCCTCAAATTAACAAAACAAAACAAAAGAAGAAAATCCCAAAAGCTAATTATTTGCTTTCTTGTCCTTTCCCTAGACTGAGACCAAACCAGTACAGATGATGAACATGGAGGCCACGTTCTGTCTGGGAAACATTGACAGCATCAACTGTAAGGTCATAGAGCTTCCCTTCCAGAACAAACACCTCAGCATGCTCATCCTGCTGCCCAAGGATGTGGAGGATGAGAGCACAGGATTGGAGAAGGTGAGAAGGGCAGGGGGCTGCAAAAAAGGTGGCATTCACCATAGCAGAGGTAGGGGAGAGGAGGGCAGTATCCCTACCTCACAGCCTTACTGAGTAAGGGATGACCTCTCTGGGCTTTTTCCCTGAATATTTCCTACGCCAATATTTGCTTTGCTTTAGCAGCAAGGCAGGAGCTGCTTGCTCTTATGTGCATTACCCCATTTCATTCTCAGCACAATCCTTTGAGATGGAAACTATTATCTGACTCTAGATTATTCCTTCAGGCACTGAGGCAGACACGTTGTTAGAGTTTGTGGTCCCAGAAATGGATTTGAGCCCAGGAAATTGATACCTTGTAGACTCGTTTGGGGGGAAGACACACAACAGTTGATCGTGTTTAAGGCCTACTCCTGTCTCTGTATCCAGGGATCACTCCTGGTGAGCTCAGAAGATGGTATGAGGTGTTGAGGATCAAACCCAATTTGGCCTTGTGCAATTGGCCAATTGGCCTGTCATTCAATTGCTTCAGCCTCTTCATCTGTGTTGTTCTTAATTCAAGGCCAGAGCAGTTTCTATTCACACCCTGTAGAAGTACATGTGGCATGTAGCATGTGCATACATGGCCAAACACACGTGCAAACATGTTTGAACCCAGGTGTCATCTGCTGTCAGTCATACCTACATTACTCCCCAGCTTTCTAGAGGCTGGTCTAACTCGTTGGTCTAACCCAGGGGTCTCAAACTCAATTTACCTGGGGGCCGCAGGAGGCAAAGTCAGGGTGAGACAGGGCCTCATAAGGAATTTTGCTTACCGAATATTCGCAATAAAAAATCGCATTAGTAAAAAAAAATCGCAAAAAATCGCATTAAACATTTGCATACCCCAAACGGAACTGCTTGGGGTATGCGAATGTTTAATGCGATTTTTTTCTTACTAATGCAATTTTTATTGCGATTATTCGGTAAGCGAATAATCGCGAATACTGCGATATTTGAAGGCCGGCCTCGGTCCACAAAATGTTTTTTACGGAACGGCCCGAGGGCTGCGAGTTTGAGACCCCTGGTCGAACCCATTCCTGT